>NW_003852560.1:1939635-1966610 GCF_000181295.1 Otolemur garnettii | reverse complement strand
CAGGCACCACCTGCAGCTGACTATATTTTTTAAGAAATAACATGAATTCTTCATTATAGTCTTATAGAGACTATAAATTAAAAGACTAAAGGAAAAATAACTTTTTCGCCAAAAAATTCTAAGCAATTCATACTAGTAAATTTTCGTGGAGTTATAGGTTGATTTACTAAATACTTAGCATTCACTAGATGTTAAACATTGTTCTAGATCATGATAATAGAGCTCTGGGTTTTGCCTGTATCTTATTCTGGACTCATTAAGAAGACACAGCTTGGCAAAAAATATGTATATGTGAAAACATTTTTTAAAGGCTATACCTCTCTATTCATGGAAGATTCTTCTTGATTCTAAATTTTATTTGAGCTTGGAGGGGAAAGAAAGGTGTGTATTAGTTTTCTATTATTGCTGCTGCTGGCTTATAATGGCAGTAAGGTACTCTTACCGTTCTGGAGGACATAGTCCAAGGTCATGTTGTTAATGGAGCTACACTGCCCCTGGAGGTTCTAGGGGAGAATTCAGTATTTTTATTTTATTTAATTTATTATTATTATTATTTTGGTTAATGTGAGGGTACAAACCACTAGGTTAGAATGTTTGCATTTGTCAGATAGAGTCCCCCTTGCTGTTGTGTCCCTCACCTAAGAGGTGTGCCCTTCCACTGTGCCCGTTAAGTGGGAGTCCACCAACCCCCGCCCCCTGCCCTCTCTCCCTTCCTGCGTGCCCTGTCCCTTCAACTTGAACTGGATTGAGTTTTTCTCTTATGTGGGCATGTGTTAGATTGTCTACTGGCTTCCTGTTAGTATTGAGCAGTGTCTTCTTAAAACTTTAGAATAAGATAAAGGCAAAAATTCCAATGAAGAATGCATTTTATTATGCAAAAAATATAGTCAGTTGCCGTGGTTAGGATACATGATTCTATTAACAACTATGAAACTGGAAAATGGTTTTTAAAATGCAGGTAATATTCTGAATGGAATAAAGAATACATTGGATACTTGCTTTTCCATTCTTGCGATACTTTACTAAGAAGAATGTGCTTCAGCCCCATCCAGGTTAATACAAAAGATATAAAGTAAGATAAAAAAAAAAAGATTGGCAATTCCTTCTTTGCCTCTTCCTGCTCTGGAGCTGCCAGATTCTTCCAGTCTCTACCTCCCTCTCCATGTCATCTTCTTCTCTACAGGACTCAAGTCTCTTATGAGAATGTAGTTAGTGCCTTCAGGGCACATCTGGATAATTCAGGACAATCTCTTCATCTCAAGATCCTTAATTTAATCTCAGCTGCAAAGACCCCTTTCCAAGTAAGGGAACGTTTCCAGGGGCCAGGATTAAGATCCTGGAGGGGTTATGTGATTAGGACCATTAGTAATCTTTTTTTTTTTTTCCTTTTAACTCAATACTCAATAGATATGACGTGTACCCTTGCAATATGCACTACAGGTTTACCCTCCCTCCATCCCCCTCCCATCCCCCTCCCCCCTGGCTGCTCCAGGGTGCTGAACTAGGACTGATCTAGCCACTACAGTTCCCCTGTTCCACCCAGAGGGGCTGAACCAGGTTTACCCTCCCTCCATCAAACCTCTCCCCTCCCCTCCCATCCCCCTCCCCCTCCCTCCTTCATCCTGGGCTATAGTTGTGATTTATCTTTCACATGAATATATGATTATAAATTGGTTTCATAATAGTATTGAGTACATTGGATACTTTTTCCTCCATTCTTGAGATACTTTACTAAGTAGAATATGTTCCAACTCCATCCATGTAAACATAAAACAGGTAAAGTCTCCATCTTTTTAAGGCTGCATAGTATTCCATGGTGTACATGTACTACAATTTATTAATTCATTCATGAGTCAATGGGCACTTGGGCTGCTTCTGCAGCTATTATGAATTGAGCTGCAGTGAACAATCTGGTGGAAATACCTTTGTTGTAAAGTGATTTTTGGTCTTTTGGATATACACCTAGTAGAGGAATTGCAGGATCCAACAGCAGTTCTACTTTTAGATCCCTGAGTGTTCTCCAAACTTCTTTCCAAAAGGAAGGTATTAGCTTGCATTCCCACCAGCAGTGCAGAAGTGTTCCCTTTTCTCCACATCCACGCCAACATCTGTAGTTTTGGGATTTTGTTATATGAGCCACTCTTACTGGAGTTAGATGATATCTCAAAGTGGTTTTGATTTGCATTTCTCTGATAATTAAAGACGATGAGCATTTTTTCATGTGTCTGTAGGCTGTGGGCCTATCTTCTTCAGTAATCTTACCCCATGGTGTAATATGTAGTATCCTATTCTCCAGGAGCTTTAAGTCTAATACAGGTTAAAGACTATCTGGGGCTGTAGGGGTTACCTAGTGCCACAGAAAGCGAATCAAAGCTTCCATGACTATAATAGCATAGGATAGAAGGTATTTGGGATGATAATAATAGCTTTGTGCCCCAATTAACTTTTTTAACCCCAGATACTTAACACTGGTCCCATTTCCTGAGGTTATACTATGAAACCCTGTTGTTCTTTGCTAAATGTTGTAGGAACCAATTTTTAAATACTTTAGTAAAAAAGATTCCCAGACATATGTTGCTTAGATGGTCCTTGTGATATCTGCTGGAAGCAGAGTGGATACTTGTTCTTGGGACTTTCAATGTTTCACAATTAGGCGACTAACTTTCTTGGGTCATTTTTGCTTTGTTTTCTGGAGATGATTTTCATCACGTTGAGATAATTCATTAACATGGCAAAGAAATTAAGAAGCTAAAATAACAGTTCTGATCTGGTCTTGTTTGACGGCATTTCTAACAGAGTCAAGATACGTGAAGACACCGCATAGGGAAAGCACTGTTTTCATGCCAATCTCTTTAATTTTGATTCAGTAGCATGTCTGCAAGAGCAGTCCAAGCTATAGAGATTAATGTGAATCCGGAGGTTATGTCATTGTATCTGTTATTATGTTAACCAGCTTAAGCAAATTACCAATGTCCAGCAAGACATTACTCAGTTTAGAATGTATTCCACTAGTAATTTATCAGAGTAATATGGGGTGGAAAGGCATATTAGCTCTTTAAGTGACAACAGTTATCCCTGCTAATGGAAAGAGAAACTGGAGTTATTAAAACACCTTATACCTTTTGTCTCAGTGCTGTTCAGTCTAATTCAGTTCCTTTTCATTTAAGCTCTTTTCACGAATCAGGTTAATTATAAATCACAGTAGAGATAGATTTCATGAGCATCTCAAGAACATAAGATTAATAAAATTGTCTGATTTTCTTTTCCAAAGAGTGAATACACTTGTACCTATCCTATTAAAAAATGTTTAAGAATTCATCTCAGGGGCTATTTATCTTATCTATAACCTTATCAAAACCGGTAAACTGGATACCTGGAGTCCCAGCTACTTGGAAGGCTGAGTGGGAAGGATCACTCGAGTCCAGGAGTTCAAAGCCACCCTGAGTAACATTGGGGGACCCTATGGTACAATAAAACAAAACACACACAACGGGTAAGCCATCTTTAGGAACTCGCTTTCTCAGTTCAGAAAACAGCTTGATAAAATCATGTGTGATGCAGTTACAATCCTCTTTCTCCATACAATAGACGCGCTGTTTCTCACATCAACAGATGCATCCCTTCTCCATACAACCGTACAGTAGATATGCAGATAAAAACACATTTATTTTGACTGTAACCTACTGGTTTTGGCTAAAAACTTGTAGAATTTTTCTGGAAGCGATAATTTAAACAGTGCCTTAGGTACTGCTCATTTTCTAGAGGAGATGACTGGCCCCCAGCCACCTGCCACCCTCGTGAGTCAAGATCGCATCTGTGTGTGGAGGTGAGTGTGCAGCTTCTGCTATGCTGTGGAGCTCGGTTGCACAGTCGTGGCGGGAGGGCCTCTGGCTCCCAAATGCTGCTTTCCCCCCTCCCCCTAACTGGCCTGGCTGGTGTTTGAGAATGAAGCCTGGCTTGGTAATGACACAGAGGCTGCTCTCTCTTTGCCCAGTCAGAACTGGCACCTTCCCCGGCTGCCTCTTCCTCTCTGTGTCTCCTGCTGGGAGGTTTCTCTGGGCCCCCATGGCGATCACTTGGCTTTGTCCTTTAGGCTCCTACTGGGCTCTCCTGCCACCCCTTCTCTGATGGCCTGCTCTGGCTGGTCTGTAGGCAGCCCACCAGCCACTTGGGAGCTCGTCTCTCTTGCACAGCAACTGCGCGAAGACCAGACCAATTTGCACCTGCAAGTTGTCCCTTGCCCACTCATGCTGGACAGCCAGGTTACGTTCATGTGGCGGCCGCACCCTGGGCAAGTGTGGGCAGCCCCTCCCCAGAGTCCTGACTGGGGAAGCAGAGTAAAAGCCCAGCTTTGGTGATGTCCTCTCTTCTGCAGCCCACCTTCCCCTCCCAAGGTCAGTGTGGGTAGAAGGAAATTTAGAACGCACACCTCTCACCCTCCCCTTCCTCTCCTCCATCCTCTTCCCTCAGCTTCTCTCTTCTTCCACTGCCCGTGCTCCAGGACCCACAAAAAGGCAGCTGTTTTCTAGATCCTATTTTGCTTCTGAATGCAAGCCTGATAATTATTCCTTAAGGTAGAATAGGGTCAAGGTTTCTAGTGACTGGGAGAACTCTGGACTCTGAATCCACCTGCTTGATAAACACAGGGGTTGGAATCCAGCAGGTTCCTTCTCTGTGTGTAATGCCTGGCTCTCAATGTCTTTTGCTGAAGATAATCAAGTTTTGCCCATTTTCTGCCCTTGGCAGAAAGTCAAGTCTGTGTTGGAATAGAATTAAAGGAGAAAAAAATGGAATATGTCAGATTAATATTTACAAGTGTATTATCTCTGATATTTAAATATATATGCAATGTGTATTCCTGCAACTTTTTAGCTAAATAATCCTAAGAAAGTTGATTAACTCTGTTTTCTGTCTCTGAGATATGGATACAAAAGTATACACTTCAAAGATTGTTTTTTAAAATGATAAATGGGGTTTATTAGGTGCAATGCTAGATAATTTTATTTTTGAGACAGACTCTCACTGTTGCCCTGGGTAGAATGTCATAGCTCACAGCAAGCTCAAACTCTTGGGCTAAAGAGATCCTCTTGCCTCAGCCTCACCAGTAGCTGAGACTATCAGGACCTGCCATGATGCCTGGCTAGTTTTTCCTATCTTTAGTAGAGACAGGATCTCACTCTTGTTCAGGCTGTTCTTGGACCCCTGAGCTCAGGGAATCCCCCCACCTCAGCCTCCCAGAGTGTTAGGATTACAGGCGTGAGCCATTGTGCTTGGCCACAGATAAAGGTTTTAAGAGGTTTAAAGACACAGGTCTCCTAATGATCTTTTTGACTCAGAGTGACTCATTTCACAAATCAGGCCCATCAGCCCATCATATAATGACTTAGATGGTTGCTAAGGAAAACTATGAAAAGGGCATTTATAATTATTGTAAACTAAGGCAAATGTAAACATTATGAAAATGCAAGTGACTAGGAAATACACTTATGTATTGGCCAAAGGTTAATTATGTCAATCAGTTTGTCAAATGTATGCCTTTGGAAAGGGGTCTTGTGTTAGAGTTCCACTGTTCTTCCTACTATGAGCTCTAAATCCAATAAAAAGATGGAGACTTTCCATCTTTTGTATTAACCTGGATGGAGTAGAAACACGTTCTTCTTAGTAAAGTGTTACAAGAATGGAGAAGCAAGAATCCAATGTACTCAATTCTGATATGAGGACAATTGATGACTTAGTACACGGTGGGGGATGGGGGAAAAGGGGAGTGGAGAAAGGGGGCTGGGGGTTATGAGGTGTGACACACCTCTTGGAGGTGGGACATACTGATAAGAGGGATTTTACCTAACAAATGCAGTCAGTGTCACCTGATTCTCTGTACCCCCAGTGAATCCTCAACAGTAAAAAAAAAAAAGAAGAAGTAAGAACAAAGTATTGAGAGATGGAAGCACAAAGCATCACCTCTATTACTAATAAAGCTGAGCAGAAAATATTGGTTTCTGTCAGCGTTGGAGCAAGTCTCCTAAGATGATAGCTTAGAATTGGATGGCAAAGCTGTGCAGGTGTCTCCCCACAGTGGGAAATTCTGTCCCATAAACCTCCAGAATATTCACGAGGCAACAGTAGCTACACACCCAACTGAAAGCGCCAGAGTTTTGAATTTTAAGATGATGCCTGCAGTATACATTTTCGATTATTCTAAAGCTGGCTGCCAATTGCTTTACAAGACGATCAAAAGGGACATTTGTGTCTTAGGCTTAAAAACATGTAACGAAACAAAGCCAGGTCAGGTGCTTCTAAAATGGAAAGGTCAGAAGCTCCTTGCTGTACCCAGAGGAGCGAGTAGACATAGAAGATGTAGAAGAGATGTAGAAAATCTCTTCCTTTTATTTTTTCATGCTCATCACTTGCACCAACTGGTGTAGTGGTTTGTGAATGGCCAGTTGGTTGATACGCTCAAGTCTCCGCTGCTAGCAGATGGGTTTTATTTGCTTTCAGCCAAACATTGGTTATGTCTAAGGTGACCAGACATCTGCTTTTGGCAGGACAGTCCTGATTTTTAACAATTTGTCCCATATCCCATGGCATTTTATAAAAGTCCTGATTTTTGGAAAGAATGCAGGACAAGCTAGGGAAGGGCGGGACAATGGGAAGGGAATATATGGTTAGGTTAGGTTATTGGCAGCTGAAAAGGTTAATGTAACTCCATTTGGGAATGAAGAGGTTAATGTAACTTCATTTGGAAACGAAAAGGCTAATGTAAACTCCCTACCTGGGCAAGGTCACCCAGGTGGACCACCGCCCTACTCCTTTGAGCCACAGGCACTGCCCTATACATAATTTTTTAAAATGTATTATATTTGTAAATTGTACTTATGTTGAAATTAAAACAATATATATATTACAATACTATTTTTGCATTCTATGAAAATTTTGTTGCTCCATATAGACCAAATTTTTAAGAACCACCACCCACCTACCTCCAACCCAGTCAATGGTGTCCCACTTTACCAATGTTAAAATCTGATCACCTTAGTTATGTCCACTGTTTCAAATAAATGATAGCCAATGATACTTTCCAAATAAAAGTGATGAAATGGTACAGGAAGTCCCCTTAAATCATATGTTGGCTTAAAAATTTGATGTTAAATAAGTTCCCAAGAGAAGTAACTTCTTTCAAGAAGTAAGCATGGTGAATGGGGCCCACTTACTTAGAGGAACTAAGCTTTGAGCTGAAGGAAAAGTTTCCATTCCCTTCTTATCTAGAAAAATCACTGGCAAACACAAAGAAACAAGTAAACTCAAATTCCACCTTTACTAATCCTAGAAGATACCAATAATTCTAGGGGATGGAAGGAGGAGCAGACACTGGTTAAAAAATACAAGATTTAGATGAAAGTCTGCAGAGTGAACTTTGAGACTGCTACTCCCAGCATCCTAACCAGCTCTGCACCAGATGTGAAATGCTGGCTGCAGGAATAAAGGTGGGGCATCCTTCTCTGTATAAATTAACTGTATCCAGAAAAATGACCAAAGGATAATGACAGTTAAGGGGCCACCAGTTAAAAAGGTGACCAGGCCTGACAACTCCTTACTATGAAGTGGACAAGCTCCACCTATGTGCCATACCTTCTAGTCAGCTTGGTAGGGTCCTGCATGTACATAAGGACAGCCAGAGTGCACTAGGCATGTGGGGAAAGGCTCTAACACGAGCCTTCCAGGAAAGGAGTTCAGGGAAAATGGCAGGGGAAAATTGTTAACAAGTAAACAATGCAGAAACACTTATAAGAACTAAAGGATAGGACCCTCCAGATTGCAAAGGCACAAGACTACCCATCACTCACAATGAGACTATGAAATTGCAGAATGACTAGGAGCCCAGGTCATTTAGCAGAGGGTTGACACATACCTCTCCCTATGCCTCAAGGAACCACCGTGGACACCAGCAATTTTTAGGATGGCTGAGTCAGCACAGAGTTGCAACAAGCTCTGCCTTTTACCCAGAGTAACCCCTGCTATGGCCCACACAGTGTCGCACATCGACTGACACCACTGTGCCCATCTCTTGCTCTCACAGAGATCTTTGTTTCCAGCACTTCATTCCTCTCTCTTCTGCCCACAGCACAGTCCCAGCCAAGGAGAGCAGTCTCCAAGATGTCCACCTTTGAAGGGAAGCAGTCAGAGCTTCATTTCCTGTGCTCTTAGAAGTTATATTTCTACTAATTTGTAAATGTAAATAGATACATGAACACTTTGCTCCTTCCAGTAGAATTCAACCTCTGCATATTGACCAGTGCATCAGGATATGAAAGACTTGGTTTCTCAAGCCTTGGCTCTGCAGTATATCCTATCTGCTACCATTTAATTATAAAATTACCATATGCCAGATGCTCTGCTAAGTAATTTACATATAATGTCTAAATAACCCTTGTAAACATCCTATTGGAAAATTACAGCACTCACCATTCTACCTTGGATCTGATGTAAAGCTGAATTTTCACTTACTTTCCCACCCAAAACTCAAGAAAGTTTTAGTCTAGGATTGACACATGTGCAGGGGAATCTAGAGGTGGATGCTAGAAGGGAGTATTCATTTACCTGTAATGACTTGAACCCCAGGGAGATTACTCCGTGACTACTGGAGCATTTCTGGGCCATCTTGATGAAATGGAGAAGAGATTTCCATTAAAAGATTTTACAAATGTAGTCCTACCCTTCAGGTACTGATGTGGATAATACCGATTCCTAATTTCCTGTCTGAAACTGAAGCTTATGTCATCATTTCTAAACTGTACCTTTGCAAATTCTTGTTTGAAATATGATACTGATGATGTTCATGTTGACTGAGATTTCTTAGTTTCATAAAAATTTGTATCGGGATAATGTACAAGTTTTCTAGCTGGTGTTCATCATGATTCATAATCATTAGGCATTCCCAAAATCATATTACTTGGCATCTATCGAGAAGAAAAGAATCATTTTATCATATGGACATTGGCACTAGATTGTTTACTGCAGCTCAGTTTACAATGGCCAGGATGTGAAAACGACCCAAGTGCTCATCCAACCAGGAATGGATTAATAACTGCAGTATATGTATATCATGGAATACTATTAAGCCATTAAAAAGATGGAGACTTTACCTCTTTTGTATACCCGGATGGGGCTGAAACACATTCTTCTTAGTAAAGTATTATAAGAATTGAAAAGCAAGTATCCAACGCATTCAGTAATAATATTAAACCCCAATAAATTAATACACTCCCACACAAGAGAAAATATCAATTCAATTCAACTTGGGGGTAGAGGGAAGAGGAAGAGATTGGTGTAAGGCACAGTGTAAGGGTATGCGACATGCCTCCTGGGTGCAGGACACAACTACAATGTGGACTTTACCTAATGAATGCAAACATTGTACCCTAATCATTTGTACCTTCACATTAATCTGAAAAAAAATCATTAAACATGAGAAAATTCATAAATTTATATTTGTCTCCATTGCTCTTTAAATCCAGTTTATTTATTTATTATTTTGAAATATCAAGGAGGTTTAAATATTTTAGTTTACATGTATCATTTTTGTGATACTTGAGTTCTAGGTTTAGGTGCATCTGTCACTTAAATAATGTTCAAGGCCCCCTTTAGGTAGCATTTCTCCCCCCACTGGTCTTCACAAAGTTTTACTTCTCCCTGTGCACATGTGTCTCATCACTTAGTTCCAATGTAATACCAAGTACATGTAGTGTTTGTTTTTCCATCTTGAGATACTTCACTTAGGAGAATGGTCTCCAGTTTCATCCAGATTGTTGTAAAAGATATTAATCCATATTTTTTGTGGCTGAGTAGTGCTCCCTAGTATACTTACACTGCATTTTATTAATTCATTCATGAACTGATGGGAAGTTGTGTTGATTCCATATCTTTGAGATAGTGAATTGTGCTGTAATGAACATTCAAGTGCAAGTGTCTTTTTAATAGAAACTCCCTTTCTCTTTTGGGTAAATACCCAAATGTGAGGTTGGTGGAACAAATAGTAGGTCTACTTTTACTTCTATGATGAATTTCCATACTGTTTTCCATAGAGGCTACAGTAATTTTCATTTCCAATAACAGTGTAGGCATTCCTTTTTCTCCACATCCACACCAGTACCTATGTTCCTGTACTTTTTAATAAGAGCTATTCTGACTGGAGTAAGGTATGGTTGTAATTTGCATTTCCCTGATAATTATTGGTATTGAGCATTTTTCATAAGTTTGTTGGCCATTTGTCTTTCTTCTTTTGAGAAACTTCTGTGCGTCTCTTTTGCCCACTTTTTAATGTGGTTGTTTTCTTCATGCTAGTTTTCTTGAGTTCTTCATAGATTCTGATTATTAGCCCTTTATCTGATACTTAGCTTGGAAGTAAATAAGTATTTTCTCCCATTCTGTAATTTATCTGTTTTCTCTGTTGATTGTTTCCTTAGCTGTGAAGAAGTTCTTAGTTTAATCAAATCCCAGTTATTTGTAGTTGCCATGATTGCCATTGGGGTCTTTAGTCATAAATTGCTTGCCTAGTGAGATATCTAGAAGAGTTTTTTTTTTTTTTTTAAAAAAAAAAAACATATTTCCTCTAGAATTCTTATGGCTTCAAGCCTTAAATCTAACTCTTTTATCATCTTGGATTAATTTTTTGTAAGTGGTGAGAGATACGGATCCTGTTTCAATCTTCTACATGTGGCTATCCAATTTCTCCAGCACCATTTATGGAATAGGGATTCTTTTCCTCAGTTTACATTGTTGTCTGCTTTGGATCAGTTGGTTATAGGGAGAAAAACATTTTTTTGAAAATAAATTTATTTTTTGATCATTTTTATTTTATGATCATCTTTAAAAATAAAAATTAAGTTATGTATATTCTTATATTGATAAATTATCAACTGCCTACCTCATGCTTTCTTTCTTATATTTCTTCTTCCCCTTCTCTCCCCATTTGCTTTTGTGATTTTCAACATATGTACATTATACAAAGTATTAGATGCCAATCAGTGAAATCATTGGGAGAAGAGAACGAAAAATCAGAATGGAACAATAATACAGTTGACATTTTTTGGTCATTGGATTTGGCTCACATATTAAAATGTCGATTGCACTAGCTTTGTTTTCTAGATGAGATACCTGAGATAAGAATAATTGGTACTATTTACTGAGTGTTTACTATGTGTCAGATGCTTTGCATATGTTATCTTGCTCAATCATCATGGCATTTCAAGCTGAGTAGTTTTATATCTGAGTTTTCTATTCTGCTCCATTGGTCTATGTCTCTGTTTTTGTTTCAATGCCATCCTGCTTTGGTTACTATAGCCTTGTAGTACAGATTGAATGTGATGCCTCCAGATTTGTTCCTTTTGCTTATTATTGCTTTGGCTATTCAGGCTCTTTCTGGTTCCAAATGAAGTGCAGAAACTATCTTGGCATGGTGGCACATGCCTGTAGTTGCTGCTGCTCAGCAGGCTAAGGCAAGAGGATCTCTTGAGCCCAAGAGTTTGAGGTTACTGTGAGCTATGATAATGCCATGGCACTCTACCCAAGGTGACAGAGTGAGACTCTGTCTCAGGGGGGAAAAAGTGCAGAATTATTTTCTGTAGCTCTATGAAGTATGACTTTGGCAATTTTGTGAATATTGCAATTAATTTGTAATTAATTAACAGCAAAAAAATTAATCCAAGATGATAAAAGAGTTAGATTTAAGGCTTGAAGCCATAAGAATTCTAGAGGAAATATGTCAATCACTTTGCATAGTATGGACTTTTAAATAGTGTTGATTCTACCAATTCATGCATGTGATATGTTTTTCCATTTTTTTGTGTCCTCTGTGATTTATTTTCTCAGAGTTTTATAGTTCTCCATGTAGAAATTTTTCACTTCCTTGGTTAAGTATATTCCTAGGTATGTTATTTTCTTTGTAGCCATTGTGAATGGTACTGAGTCTTTGATTTGACTCTTGGCTTGACTATTCTTAGTATATAGATATGATACTGATTTATTTACATTAATTTTATATCCTGAGATTTTATTGAATTTATTTATTAATTCCAGGAGTCTCTTGGTAAAGTCTTTGGGGTTTTTCTAGATAGAAGATCATATCTTCAGCGAAGAACCATAGTTTGACCTCCTCTTTCCTAATTTGGATACCCTTAATAACCAGATTGCTCTGGTTAGGACTTCCAGCACTGTGTTGAATAGAAGTGGCGGCAGTGGGCATCCTTGTCTTGTTCCAGTTATTAAGGGAAATACTTTCAACTTTTCCCCATTCACTATGATGTTGGTTGTGGATTTGCCACATATGGATTTTATACTTCTAAGATATGTTCATTTTATGTCTAGATTGTTGAGGGTTTTTATCATGAAAGGGTAGTGGATTTTGTCAAATACTTTTTATTCACTGATTTAGATGACTATATGATATGAATTTTTCCTTTTATTTATATGGTGAATCACATTTATTGATTTATATATGTTGAACTATTCTTGCATCTCTGGAATGAAGCCCACTTGGTCCTGGTGGATTTTTTTTTTTTTTTTGGATGTGCTGTTGTATATGTAACCTTGTGTATTTACATCAGTGGTTCTCAATCTTCCTAATGCTGTGAGCCTTTAATACAGTTCCTGTGGGTTGCAACCCACAGGTTGAGAACCGCTGATTTACCTGATGGCTTCTGCTTCCAATAGGTACTTGCCATATCATGTATTTATTCCAAAGATTATTGGGTTTTTATATGTCATTTTGAATAACGTTCCCTTAGTCAAACTAGTTAAGTAAATTATGACAACAAATGCCAACTTTTAAGGATTGTGATCTGAAATTCATGTGATATGCTTATGTAGATTGTTTTAAATTTCTTTTAAAGTGATTACTATTATTTCAAAGAAAAAAATAAAATCATATCATTAAGGATTTCATGAAATACTATGAAGTAGAGAAAGAAAAATAAACTACCATACTTTACATATAGCTCTTCCTTCTTTGTGATTGTGTATATACCTCTTAAAATTTAGCTTTCACTTCCCTAAAATGTTCTCACCTTATTTCATTGACTATCCTCCTAAATTTCTCTAAACTTCCAGGGATTTTTAGGGAGGGGAGGGTTTGACCTGACCTTGGTACTCATGTGGGCACCTATGGCACCAATGGCTCTATATCTTGGCTTCTGCTCTGCTGTCTTCTTATCTGGCTTTCTTCTTCTTTCTACCATTCAGTGCCAGTTTTTTTCTCAACTTCCACTGTCACCTTCCCTTTTTCACTTCTAATCCCTGCTTCTACTCTTCCATTGTTATACCAATGTGCTATCCAGGCAGTTTTACTGAGTGCCTCTGTGTGAAGATAATCAAATAGATAAAGATGCTGAGTAATATTACATGGAGATGTATAGTCGAGAAAGGATTCTCTATGGAAAGTTACTTTGACAATTTAACAGTGATACATTCCAGAGTCAAGCCTTGACCCTGGTTTCCTCATGTGTCCTGAGAAATTCTCTTCCCTGAGCCATATTCTTCCCAAACTAATTGCTAAAGCATTTAATGATTTTACTACATGGGGGTTATTGGGGTCAGAACAAAGTTATAGATAATGTGCATAGTTTATATTTTAGAAAATGGCCCTAAATGCATATGGTCTCATAGCACAATGCAATACAGATCTCTATAGACCACCCTTTCTTTCTTTTTAGTTTCTACCTACACATAGGTATTCTAGCCAAGGTACAACTGACCTCAGGACCCAGGGGAAATCTCTTCACTCGATATTCACCCTCCTATCCTCTTTAAAATATTTCACTGGATTTTGCTAAATGCATTTCTGAGCATTTTGTATATCCACAAATTGTGTGTATTTTTAATTTCTCATTTCTGAACCTACAATTTTTATGTTAACTCTTTTTCCTTTAGCTTTACTCTTCTGGTCCTTGTCTCCTGCACTAGGCCCCGATCTCACCTTAGAAAGTAATTTATTTATCTATTTATTTGGCTAATTAAGTAGTGGAGGCTGAGTCTGATCTCTTGTCTTCTGGTCTAGTGCTCTTTGCCAGGTATCAGGACAGCTCTGATATTGCCTTATCCAAAAGCAATCCACACCAACATTCTGTAACCCTCAGCTCATCGTTTATTTGAACACAACTAAAAGAAGAAGAAGAGATATTTGTCTCTCTTTCTTGGCCTATTTTAGTTTATCCTCAGCAAAGTTGCTGAAATGATTCTTGTAAAAAGTGAAGCTAGAGAGGACTCATTCTCTGTGAAAAATCCTTACGTGGCTTTCACTACAAGGGAAGCCAAGGGCCCGACAGGTCCTGGACTGGCCTGATGTCCGTTTCCCATCTGGCCTCTTCTTTCTATCTCTCACTTCCCTTCAGCTGCATTGTTCTTGCTGGCCCTAATGAATGTCATAAAAGCTTTTACCTTGAAGCCTTTGTTCCTGCTCTTGGACTAGAGCACTCTTTTCTCAGATACGCACTGGCCAATGTTCTCATTTGCTTCGGGTCCTTGTTGGAATCTCACCCCCTTTCCTGTGCCTTAGTAAGCTCTGGTGCTCAACTGACCAACATGTCTCCCTCCCTGCCTGCTACATTTTAGGCACTTCCTATAATTCATGACTTACTCAACTTGCTCTTTTTTTTCCACATTACTTACCACTTTGGAGAATTCTTTATAATTTACTTTTATATTGGATTTAGTGTTTATTGTCTAATGCCTTCTACCATATACATATTATGTTCAATGAGGGATATAATTTGTGTTCTTATCACTATTTGGATATAATTTTCATCATCTTCTTGTTATTATTTGTATACTTATTATCTTGGCCTAGAACATTTTGTGGCATATTAGCCATTCAGAATTGTGTTTTATTTTTTTTCTTTTATTAAATCTTCGCTGTGTACATTAATGCAGTCATGGGGTACAATGTGCTGGTTTTATATGCATTTTGAAATATTTTCATCAAACTGGTTAACAGCATTCATGGCATTTTCCTAGTTGTCGTGTTAAGACATGTATATTCTACATTTGGTAAGTTTTACGTGTACCCTTGTAAGATGCACCGTAGGTGTGGTCCCACCAATTACCCTCCATCCAGCCTCCCCCTCCCTTACCCCCCTTTCTCCTTTCCCCATATTCTTGGGCTATAATTGGGTTATAGCTTTCAAATGAAAGCTATAAATTAGTTTCATAGTAGGACTGAGTACATTGGATACTTTTTCTTCCTTTCTTGAGATACTTTGCTAAGAAGAATATGTTCCAGCTCCATCCATATAAACATGAAAGAGGTAAAGTCTCCATCTTTCTTTAAGGCTGCATAATATTCCATGGTGTACATATACCACAATTTATTGATCCATAAATACAGACCTGCCATTCGATCCTACAATTCCTCTACTAGGTATATATCCAGAAGACCAAAAATCACATTATAACAAAGAGATTTATACCAGAATGTTTATTGCAGCCCAATTTATAATTGCTAAGTCATGGAAGAAGCCCAAGTGCCCATCAGAACTGTGTTTTAAATGGAAGTAGTCATCTTACTCAATTGGTGATTTTGTTCTAATGTTATCAATAAAATAGAAGGCATCAATCCACAATTTACTAATGCTGATTTTGTATCTCTGACCTCAGATTCAACCTATGCCTTGATTCTGATGGAAAAATAAATATGTTAATATAATGAGAAACCCTTTAGATCTCATATATCTTAAAATAAGAATTAAAGGATTGAAATTAAGTAGACCTCAGTTTTGTTTTCAACTGGTATATTATTTCTGTAGATAATTTTCTTCTCTTGTGAAGAGTAATTTTAAACAAAGCGTCTCTGTGTGTAGTAGCCTCCACCTGCACCTAAAAAAGGTGGAAATCTCTGAATAAAATAGAACCAAAATTGGGGATGATTTCTCCTTGAGCTTAGTAGCCTAGGATTATTTGGAGCGTTTCTAATGTAGCTTCAAGTAACCAAAGTCATCAGTCTGTTTTGAATGAAGAGAGAAAAACTGCAAGTCTTAACAAAGCCTTGGCACAAGTCAATCATTCCTATGATCTTCTTCTTACTTCTTACCAGAATCCCAGGCAGCATTTGTTTGGCTCAGGGGGTTTCTGAATTCAAACATTTCTTGTTTTCTCCTAGATTGAGGCAGTTGTTTGGATTCTATGGTAAAGTAAGGTTCCATTCTAGATGCTGAGAAAACTCCAGAACATCAGAACCAGAGAGGACCTCAGAGGAACCACGCAGGCGCCCGCCCAGGCCAGCACGGGCAGCTACAGTCAGTGTATTAAGCAGGTTTGAACAGGGCCTGGAGAACGAGAAAGCGTTTGCATTCCCACAGGGCCATATACCTTTTGTTTGTTTGTTTGTTTTCAACTTTTATTTTTATTTAGATAAAAAGATGCTTAACAAAATGCAGGGTCCCCCGCATTTTAAGTGTACAGCTCAGCACGAGTAACTACATTCACACTGTGCAACCAACATTCAGAACTTTTTCTTCTTCACAATTGAAACTCTGCACCCAAAAATAACTCCCTATTTTTCTACCATCTCCTCAGCCATGGTTACCAATGTTCTACTTTCGGTTTCTATAAATTTGGCCACTCTAGGTATTGAAATCATAACTGTATATGTCCTTCAGTAACTGGCTTATGTCACTTAGCAGAATGTCTTCAGGGGTCATCCATGTTATACCCTATCTCAGAATTTCCTTTCTTTTTAAGGTTGAATAATATCCTCTTGTATGTGGATTCCATGTTTTATTTATCCATTCATCCAGGGAAGCTAGAACCAATGCACATTGTAAGCTTTCCTAACCTCTCTACCCATAAGCCACATCTTCTGGCAGAGATGTAGTTAAGGGCACTTGCAAATGAAATTACAGTGGATAAAGGACATATTTGAGATTATTCAGAAAGCGACATCCCAAAATCATTACTGATTCTTATTTATAAAGTGAGGAGAGAGAATAAATGGGAGAACAGTTCAATGCTGAGTGACTATGAAGTTCTCCCACTGTGTTCTCCCACACAGCTACCCGGGACTGCAGGTGCTTTATCCCAGCAAAGAGACCAATAGTTCCTCAGAAAAGCACGCACTGTGTGTACAAGCACACACAAGCACGACCCTTCTCAATAAAGGTTAGCTTTCAAGCTAAGCACGTACTTCTCCATATAAAAAATATTTCTAACAAGAGAAAAAGTAACTTTCTTAAACAGGTCAGGCTTTTCAGGACCATTTGAAGTCTTTAGCTTCAAAGCAAAGTGTTATAAGTTCATTTGTTGGTAACTGCTTCTCCAGCACTTGTAAAGGGCTAGAATCCAGAAACATCTGATGGACTCCTGCCTATGTTTATTCTATTCTTACATTGTCTACTTTTATTTTTCTTTTTCCTTTCCTTTCTTTTCATTCTTCCCTTCCTGCTGGTGTTTATTCACTGCTAAGGTTATGCTGCAACAGAAGAACTTCTTTATTTGTTCAAATTCATTGGGGGAAAAAAGTGAAAAATAAGCCAGAGAAAAGACATAAGGAATACAGCTTTCATATCTGAGAGAAGGATGGAGTAACCTGAATGACCAGCTCAGTGGGAGCTGACACGTAACCCTCCCATGCATGAGAGCGGGGTCCAGGAAATACCCCACTTCTCTGCTGCTGCCCGGGGATTGGTTGTTTACATCCAGACAGCCCCAACGTGCACTTGGGTTGCTTCAAAGTACAAATTGCTTAATAATTTTTCATGGGCACCTATTCCATGACAGAATTCTGCATGAAATTATTCACATTTAAACGTAACATCCTAAGCATTTTTCCAAACCTGGCTTCCTGTGAGATCTGTGTACTGGTTACCATTTCAGACATGGCCAAGTAGCTCAGTGTCTTGCTCGAGGCAAGTCCTGTTGGCTCTGTCTTTATTTCCCTTGTCACTGGCATCCTGTCACGTCATCATTCATCATAGATATTCTAACCCCTCATGGAATCGTTACACTTCTAGCAAAACCCTGTTCATAAAAAATGACAAACTCATTGATATGAAGACATTATATGTCTGTCCCTCTTCCCAATGGTGTGTAAGTTTTTGGAATGGTCAATGCTGTAAGCCTCAGGATGGAACAGCAGTGGTTTAATTTTAGATGTCTACAATGGATCAAGGAAATAAGATTTTTTTGTATTTAGGTGTAGGTTCATGAGAGCCCTAGAGCCATATCACATCTAAAGAAAGGCTAGTGAGGCGTTTGCTATGTTTTGGTAATTTACAGCTTCATCTGTGTGTGCAATTATATTAAATAAATTCATGAATCTGTGTCTTGTGGCTTTGCAATTATTTATCCAAGAAATATTTGTGTTCATTTTCATTTTTATTTTATAGAATATATTTCATATTTTTGTATCCATCAGCACTATTTACCGAGTTTTATAGAGGCAGACTACACATATTTTGGTGATATCACTATGTTATGAAAGATTATGGCACCCGTCTTCCAAAAATCAAATAAAGGTCTAAATTTACTATCAACGAAAGCTTGAAAAATCATCACAAGCTTACTCTGCAGATTCTGAAATTCCAAAGGAGGTACTTTATCATGTTCTAAATAATGATAGTCTTTAGCATTAAGATAGCACCTCTTTTGTGACTATTTTGAGAATGACCTGATTTGCTAGAAAGTATGGATCAAAATGATGTGTTTAATTTTAAAAATTAATCTTCTTATCCTGAATTATTCCCTTCATTAATTGTGATCTTTTAAGCATTTCCTAAGCTTAAGTGAATAACAAAACCACTTGAAGAGCATTTTACACTAAAAAATCATCAAGGCTCTGCACTGCACCCTGACTCAGAGTCTCCGAGTCTCCCACTGAGAGTGCATTCTGGTAACCAGCTCCCCAGGGGGATTCATGCAGCCAGCTCAGCGCAGATCGATAGACCATTCAGACCTATTCATCGACATCCTTGGCCAAGTTCAGAAACTTGTAGCCTCTCCAGACCTCTTCATCTCCTTTCTATTAAGTAACTAGATCCTCTTAACATTACCTTTAAAATATCTCTGTCCTTTACAAGATTTATTAGCATGAATTTCTCACCACTCATCTCAAATAAAAGAATTAGACTATATTCTGACATAATTTTAAAACTGACTAAATACTTGTTGAATTAATAATGGAGTGAATGAATGAAAGATACCATAATAGCTCTTGTTAAATGCTTCAGTTATGGCTCGGCACCTGTGGCTCAAGTGGCTAAGGTGCCAGCCACCTACACCTAAGGTGGTGGGTTCGAATCCAGCCTGGGCCCGCCAAACAACAATGACGGCTGCAACCAAAAAATAGCCGGGTGTTGTGACGGGCGCCTGTGGTCCGAGCTACTTGGGAGGCTGAGGCAAGATACTCACTTGAGCCCAGGAGTTGGAGGTTGCTGTGAGCTGTGACGCCACGGCACTCTACCCAGGGGGACAGCTTGAGGCTCTGTCTCAAAAAAAAAAAAAAAAAGCCTCGGTTACCCCTGTTTTTATTATATTCTGTATTTCCCTAGATTACCAATCTACTGACTCAACCAAAGAAAAGAATGGAATTAGTCTGACATGCACTGGTTTTATTAACCTTAGACTGTTTTGGGGATTCCCCAGTTTTCTTCCTGATGTCCACTGCTACACTAATCCACTAGGGAATATTTCCTGGAATATCAAACATCCTGATCTCAATATTTGCATTGCATTTGTTATTTTCCAGTATTTTAGGAACTCTTGGTCTCTGTTGGCTTTAAAGGCCACCAGTCATAGCTGAGGATTTTAACCTTGATCATTTCAGTTGAGCTGAGTCCAGATGCTGGAATTCCCTTAGAGAAGCCCTTGCATGATCCCTGCATTCACATAATTAAGGTTTAGATCCCACCTTAGCAATCTTCTCATCCACTTACAAACTCATTCCTAACAGAGATGGCAAAAATGTATTAAAAGTTGGAAAGTTTTCACTTTTTCTTTTTCATCCAATAGCATAAGTCCATTACTACCTTAGTAAATAAAAAGCAGTAAATGCAGCTTTCTTAGTTAAGGTGACCAGATTTTAACATTGGTAAAGCGGGACACCATTGACGGGGGTGAGGGGGTGGGGGGCGTTCTTAATTAAAAATTTGGTCTGTATGGAGCAACAAAAATTTTCATGGAATGCAAAAGTAGTACTGTAATATATTTTTTTAATTTCAACATAAGTACAATTTATAAATATAATACATTAAAAATTATGCATAGTATTATTTTATTCTTTGGCATATTTCTCATTTGAGTGGATTTTTTTTTAGTAGATTGTTGTCATTGTTTAAAAGGTCATGAAATTTTTCATAAGAATTTGTTAAATTACATTTCACACATAAAATGGCTTTCAAAGTCTCAACACTTAATTGTGATTTTTCTGCAGTTCTCAGTAATCAGTTCTCAACAATTATTTGTTATTATTAAAGTTTAACATTATAAAATTAACAAAAATAATATAAAACTCATATCCTGGCGAAATAGCCACATGGCAGCCAAAAACCATATATTCCCTTCCTGTTTGCCCACTGTTCCTTAGCTTGTCATGCATTCCTTCCCCAAATCAGGACTTTTTAAAAACGCCATGGGATATGGGACAAATTGTTAAAAATCGGGACTGTTCTGCCAAAAGCAGGATGTCTGGTCACCTTATTCTTAGTCCCTAGTGGAATTTTAATTGTCTTTTATAATTGTTATGTGCTTCAACTTATTGTATATTTTAGACCTTAAAAAATGTTGTCAGTCCTTAATAATAGTTAGCACTCACTTAATGCCCACTGTGTAGCAAGTATTGCTCTAAGTATTTTATCATACATATTAAATTTTTTTTTGGCTGGGGCTGGGTTTGAACCTGCCACCTCTGGCATATGGGGCCGGCGTCCTATCCCTTTGAGCCACAGGTGCTGCCTAGCATATTAACTTTTTATTAGATAATATTCACACACACGTTATGAAGTAGGTTCTTCCCAAAACACTATAAGGTAGGTATTATTAACACTGTTTTATAGAGGAGGAAGCAATGCCATAGAGAAGTTAACCAATTTTTCCAAGAGAATTTGTGAGTACAAAGATGACACTCCTTTCTTCCCCACTACTTACCCAGTCTCTTAGATCTGGTCTGTGTTGTGTGGAGAATATACCACACATACGTGCTCACACATCAGGAGCTGAAAGCCAAAATTGATTAAGCACATTCCGCTAAGTATTATTATCAATTTCCACATTTTCTTCTCCTTTAATCAAGTTGTGAATATTCTATTACCTACCAAAGAAAGGAACTAAAATTCCTCCCTGCTGTTCACACTTTTCAACTATTTATACAATCTTCTATTTTGGCAAAGAGTTTAGCAACTGTTTGTGCCTTGCTGGAAAGTCACTGTGATTCTCACTCAACAAAAGAAAAAGCTGTCAAGTGACGGATTTGGGGTTGTCTAGGATTTATCAAAACTAATAGTACCATAGAGTGTTTCTGATCTGACTCCCAGACTCAGAATACCAAGCATGCTGCTCTTCCTTGACTGTGATTTTAGATGTGCCCCTGGCCACTTTGCCCAGTTTATACTTATACAGATACACACATATACACATTATATATATATTCACACACATACTGTATATATATACACACATGCATATATAAATGTGTATATATATGAAATTCATTAGACATGTGTTGTTAAGAAATTTTGAAATCTTGTGTGACTTTAACCCAGAGAGGTTTGGCACAGAAATGCCCCTTCTATGTGGATTTTCATATTACACATCTGTCCACCTATAGCAAGGTGTTCTTTATTTCTTGGGTATTTGATTACCCAAATATGTACACTTTGGGTCCTACCCAGAATATTTAGCGGTGGCCCACAGACAAGGCCCTTTACAAAATCATCAAGATACCAGAAATGTTCATTTCTTCACTTTTTTTTTTTCATGCTCTCGTGCCAGCCCTTGATGTTCATTTTGATTTGAGATTTCTGGGTAAAAAGATAGGACATAAGTTAGATAGTAAGTACCACTGTGGGCACTGTATCCTAAACAAGCGTGGCTTTGATCCTGAATAAGAACTTTAATAGTATAAAGCAAGAGAAACAAGAGGCATATGTCAAAGACTTATTATGGAAAAGTTATTTCTTTTGTATTTTAAAACATCCTTATGAAGTAGATATTGTTATCCTTTTTCATATGGGGAAATCAAAGCTTGTTTCTTATTATGGTTATACAGCTTTTCAGTGACAGAGTCACGATTCAAATACAGGCCTGTCTGACACTTTGGTCTTTCTTCTTAAGGAGGTTACTGCTGAGAAATTCATGTGTGTGCACGCACGTGTGTGTGAGAAATGCTTACAAGGTTTCCATTGGCAAACATTTATCATTGAGGACTTGCAAAGCCAATTTCCTTGTGCTTTTCACCTTTTGTATACTTACATTATTAAAACCAAATCCTTAACTGAACGCCAGATACCCTGGTTAACTCCGTAGTGGTTTACTGGTGTCCAACCCTGTACTAATGTTTTAATTAAATTGTATTATTTAATGCTAACAGGGATGCTAAAAGGAAAAAAAGGGTCTCTATTTTACAGATGAAGAAACAGAGACTTAGGAGATTAAATTCACTAATTATGAATAGAAATTGGGGGGGGGACTTTCTCACTTATAACCATAATACAGATTAAATCAAATTCTATGAGTGATCTGTAACATCTTTTGTTTTAGCTTTTTTTATTGTTGCCATGATGTGACAGTCATAATTTTTAAATATCTAATATTTGTGGGATTATTCACCAAAGCACTCTGCAAATACATGCCATTGAAATAACTAAAACTTTTAATTTCTTGTAAGAGAACTTGATGAAGCTAAATTATGTGTTAATTAAAACCACACTCTATGTACTATGAACTGAAGATCTTATTAGATAATACAAATTATGCCAACCCACTAACCTTTATGAATTTTTCACTTGCTCTGGTCTTAATTTGAGAACTTTAACCTGAAAAGAACTTAGCACTGTGAGTTCAGAAAAGAAGCAGACTCACCTCCGTTGTCTACTAAAATTATTTATTTTAACTTATATTATTTTCTTATGTAAAAAAGAATCATTATCTCATGTAAGAATGAATAATTTTATCCAAAATACCTAAGCCTTTTGTACTTGGCTTTTGAGTATTAGTTTGTTATTAACTCAGTGTTCTTTCTGTAGATAAATTGTTAAGTCTCCTACAACACAGCATCCCTGAGAGGCCATGCACAAGGTCACGCACAAGGCCATGCACAAGGCCATGCACAAGGTCATGCACAAGGCCATGCATAAGGCCATGAACAAGGCCATGGACAAGGTCATGAACAAGGCCATGCACAAGGTCATGCACAAGGTCATGCACAAGGCCATGCATAAGGCCATGCAAAAGGCCATGGACAAGGTCATGAACAAGGCCATGCACAAGGTCATGAACAAGGCCATGCACAGGGCCATGCACAGGGCCATGCACAAGGCCATGGACAAGGCCATGCACAAGGCCATACACAAGGCCATGGACAAGGCCATGTACAAGGCCATGCACAAGGCCATGGACAAGGTCATGCACAAGGCCATGCACAGGGCCATGCACTAGGCCATGCACATGTGCTCCTGGCTTTCAGATGATTTCTGGGTTAGTGCAGACCTCCTGTGCTCCAGGGGAGCCCATCCACCATCTCACTGCGTGTCACCTTCTGTCTGCTGTGGGCATCTCGAATAGAAAACCTCCAAAACTGAATGTTGTGTTTTCTGTTATCCTCTTAAATTCATCTCTCCAACACTATCCTCATCCACGGCACCATTCCTCCCAGCTCAGAAACAGAAGCCTAACTGGCCCCTTAACGTGACACTCCCCTGCAGAATCCATTCTTCCCACAGTGACTGGCATGAAATTTCCAGAATCACAGGGGATCAAGCTGTGAGTTCACTTGGAACTGTTCAACATCATTCATTGGGATCAAGTCCAAGGGCTTTGATCTGATTTATGAGACACTTTCTGATAGGGTCCCCGGTGAGCTCTCTGGAATCATGTAAGCCACCCACCCCCTTCCCTGCTGCCTTCCAATGAGTCTGTGCTGCTCAGATTCTCTGAAGAGAGTGCACACTCAGATCCATGCCATCAACATCAGCCGGCTCCCCGCACTGGCCGTCTTTCCTGTCACTCATGCAGGGAGTCTCCTCCCTCTGGACCATGCAAAGTTCCCACACTGCTACCCATGTGCTTTGGAGCAGTTGATAGCTTAATATCTGCTTTGCTTAAGAAAGGAAAATTCTGTGTGGGAGTCTCATGTATGAATGAAGTATATGGCAGCATGTTAATACCATTTGCGTATTCTGTATTAACCATGCATGTGGACTTGTAGATAACTTGGTTATAAATGATTGATGGAGTTTACAAAACATAGTAATGGTCAAACACATCATGAGTCTCAAAAATATGTATTCAGTGCTTACTAAATGCTAGAGACCAGGAAGAATGTATTCATTCAAGAAATACTTAGTAAATGTCTCTGCTGTGCTTGGCACTAGAAGAGCTATAAGGCACAATCAGGGTCTTTAAAGTTTTAGACAGTTTATTTGTGGAGATAGGAGATGCCACCAAGAACTGGGGGGATGTACGTCAACTTGGTATTGGGAGACGAATTCAGAAAACTCACACTTACTGATTAGTAACTTCACTATGAACTGCTTTGAGAGTAAAATTACGAGTTCTAACTTGCTTTCCTCTCCCTTTCCTCCACCTCCTCACTCACTTTTCTGAACAGAAATGTAAGATTTATCTAATTTCCTTCATTGGGCATCATGACAGCATAAAGTCATCAGTGTGATCACCATAAAAGGACTTTGTTTTATTTTTTATCACCCAGCACATTTTTATTGTCAGAATGGTTACTAATGATTCATTTTTATTTACTCTAGCCAGGGAAGTTTTGCAAAAATCTTGTGACTATTTAGAAAAAAAAAAAAAAGGCTTTAAATTATGGGTTCTATCCTGCCCTGCTGGCCAGCTAGCACACCGCAGACTTCAGCCTCAGGACTGTGTTAGATGGAGCCTTGAGGAATAGGGGAGACCTGCTTTGGCCCCTGTGAGGTGGGGCCACCTGACTGCAGATCCCTTCACCTCCTCCCAGGCCATGCTCTGCACTGCCATGTCAGAGCAAGGTTGTATATTCTCAGATTTGGTGGGAATAACCCTTCTGTGAGAGCTGAGATCGCAAACGAAGATATGGATGATTGGTCTATAAACACTTGGACTCTTGAGATGCTTTCTATTTTACAGCTTTGTTAAACTAAATTCAGATGTTTGAGAAGAGCATGGAAGAGCTGGTGTAAGAAAAAAAAAAAGAGGTAGGAGAACAGGAAACATTAAATGGACTGTAAAAATTAAAACCATGATATAACAGATGAAATCTTTGGGAGCTAAGGAAAGCGCATAAAATCCTTGCATGAGAAGAGAGCCAGGGAGTTTGGGATTAGAGACTCATTTGTGTGCAGAGTTAGCCCACCACAAAGTGCCAAGGATGGTGACATCTCCCCTGAACTCAATTTGTTTCTCATTCAAAAGCCATTTTGAAACACGTCTGTCCGTGGTGCGAACATGGTGTTGGCCACTAGCATGTGAATTGCAGTTCTTGCTACTCATGGAGCTCATTAAGACTTCAAATTTATGTTCATGGAGATATCACTATTATAATCCTAAAGTCAAATTAATTTTGTGAGCTTCCGAGCTAGGTTCTGATTAGAGATATTCAAATAGGCTCATGACTTAGATGGTGAAGAGGCAACAGTCTTCACACAACAATTAATACTTGAAAAATGACACAGATGGGTGTATGGGGATTCCGCATATGTATATAAAATATAAAAATGTACACATACCTCACTCACATATTCATATGCAAATATAAATGAGACATTTTTGGTACTAAAAGGTTAATAATCTTGGAACTGCATTGGAATAACGGGTGGTTATCCTCCCTTTTTTTTATGATTTTAAGTTCTCTTCTGAGTTATCTTGGAAAAAAAGCAGGGGATCAGTGTCTTTATGGGAGTCAACCAGCTAGTCAGGAGATAAAGGTGTCCCAAATGGGTGTGAGTTGAGAGATATTTAAGCTCAGATTGGTAGGCAAAGATTTTGAGCAGTTATGTAAGAATAAAGGAAATGGTTAAGTTCATTAAAATAAGTAAAGATGTGACGTATGCCTGGAAGGGATGCTCTGGAACTTCCATGGATTAGAGACTGGTAGGAGAAACACCTTCCCTTTGGTGTTGTCACAAACAGCAGCCATCCACCCTTCCTTTCAGACCAACGTCCAAGAGCGAATTCCAAGTTGAACTGATAGACGGTAGTTGTGCTTAACTGTCAGAGTTGGAGGTGGGCGTTAAGCGCTTGGCAGGCATATTATTACTGTCCTCAGACTGGATGTTAAAAAAGTAACAGGCATTTGTATTTCAACAAGTCATGTACTTTAAGCAGAAAGATAAAAATATGTATTTTTAAATGGCCATATCAGGATTACCTTTTACCTTGATTTGCAAAATATAGTATCTATCTTTTGTCAAATTTTGCAAAGCATACAGAGAACCAGAAATATTTGCACTAATCATTTCCCAAGTACTTTGCTTCAATTAAAAAATTAATCCCCTGCAATGTTGCTTTTATTTATTGTTCCCATTTTAGAGATAAGAATACTTTGTCCCAGTAAAATACCCTTGCCTAGGAAACTTAATTAATATGATTCAAATATTGATATGATGTATTGGTATTTCATATACTTAATACTCCTTTATGCTGTCCTTGTGAAAGAATAATCCTTCCTTCCTTTCTTCTTTCCTTCCTTCCTTCCCTCCTTCCCTCCCTCCCTCCCTCCTTCCTTCTTTCCTTCCTTCCTCCCTCCTTTCCATCCATCCTCCCTCCTTCTCTCCCTCCCTCCCTCC
>NW_003852560.1:1901458-1939615 GCF_000181295.1 Otolemur garnettii | reverse complement strand
TCCCTCCCTCCCTCCCTCCTTCCTTCCTTCTGTCCTTCCTCCCTCCTTTCCATCCATTCTCCCTCCTTCCCCCCTCCCTCCTTCCCTCCATCCTTCCTTCCTTCCTTCCTTCCTTCCTCCCTCTTTCCCCCCGCCCTTCCTCCCTCCCCTCCCTCCTGTTCTTCCTTCCTTCTTTTTTTCTTTCTTGTTTTCTTTCTTTTTGTTTTCTATTTTAAGAGGCAAGGTTTTACTCTGTTGCCTGGGCTAGAGCACAGTGGTGGACTACAGCTCACTGCAGCCTTGAACTCTTGAGCTCAAGCAACCCTCTGCCCTCAGCCTCCCAGGTAGCAGGACTTAAAACATGTGCCAACATTCTTGAGATACTTTGCTGAGAAGAATATGTTCCATCTCCATCCATGTAAACATGTAAGAGGTAAAGTCTCCATCTTTCTTTAAGGCTGCATAATATGCCATGGTGTACATATACCACAATTTATTGATCCATTCATGGATTGATGGACTCTATCCAATGTACTCAGTCTTACTATGAAACCAATTTATAGCTTTCTTATGAAAGCTATAACCCAATTATAGCTCAAGAAGAAGGGGAAAGGGGAGAGGGAGGGGAGGGGAGTGGGGAGGATGGATGGAGGGAGGGTGATTGGTGGGACCACCCTATGGTGCATCTTACAAGGGTCCATGTGAAATTTACTAGGTGTAGAATATAAATGTCTTAACACAGTAACTAAGAAAATGCCATGAAGGCTATGTTGACCAGCTTGATGAAAACATTTCAACTGTAGGTGAGACCAGCACACTGTCCCCCATGATTGCATTAATGTACACAGCTATGATTTAATAGAACCAAAACGTGCCATCACACTCAGCAACTTAATTTTTTCTTTTCTTTTTTAGATCTAAGGTCCCCCTTAATTGCCCCAGCTGGTCTCAAACTCTTGGCCTGGAGCTATCCCCCTACCACAGTCTCCCCATTCCTGTTCTTCCTAAGGAAGGAGACAGGCCCAGCCACCTCTGATGTCTGTGAACCAAAGTCTTAAAGGTGTTTAGATTCTTTATTAAACAATATCTGAGGCCAAGCTGAGTCAAACTGGCTGAAACTAATCTAGGTGTTTTTGGTTGCTGTCTTTTTGTGGATTTTAGCTCTGGAATTACACCAAAGCCTATTAATACATAACTGTGGCCCATGTAAGCGGTAAAGGCCTTTATGTGAAAAATTGTGGAGGTGAGCTTGGCCTGCAGCCTATTTTCTGCAGCATGGAAATTTCTCAAAGCAAATGTCAGGGCTTTGAATACTCATGAATCAAAACATAGACAGAAATAAAATTTGAGATAATTCTTGGAACCCAAAGTAGAGGACAGAATATAATCCCCTTCCTGTTCTTCAGAATCTCAAGGAGATTATTCTTCCTTTCACCATTAATTTGTTTGTGAAGTATTCTGCTGTTCTTTTAGAAGTATTTCGGGTTATTTTTTGCTTTACATTTTAGGTTGTTATAAAGCAGATACGTTGCACACTTCCTCCTTATTCCTACGGGAAACTTATAATTTTGACACTGAGAAAGAAAAGTGTGATGAAGCTCTTTAAATTTTCGGAGTAATTTATAATTATTTCCTGCACTTTCTGTGATGTTTCCTGAGCTACAGCCAGTTCTAGGGTCGATCCTGGAAGTTTGGGGTACTAGTTTCTTTCCAGGTTCTGCCTGGTAGAGATACAGATAAAAAGGAGGTTTGAAGCTTTATCTCTGATGGATATGGGCACCTTTCAAAGTACAGGTCTTTTTCATAAAGCTGGACTTGCAACCATGGCTGGTGGAGGAACCTGGACTCTTACTAACTCTTTAAGCACCGGCCTTCCCATGCTTCTAGAGAAGCTGGGGGCATGTCCACTTCCCCCAGCCAGGGAGGGTTGACCTCAGCTCAATCCTAGACATTCTCTTACAGGCTCCGCACAACCAGAACACTGTGATCTCCTGGCCACCCTCTGGCTAGTGGGTCACTGGCCTCCCCTTGCTGTGTGAGCATGGGTGGCCCTCTGCAGGTGCTCCATCGTGCCCAGACAGACAGTGGCGTGCTGCTGCCTCTTCTGGGACTCAGCCCTCCATCATGCAAGAGGCCAGCCTCTCCCTAGGCAGCTTCCTGCAGCTTTTTCCCTTTCCATGAAGAATATGGTGGCAAGAATGACTAAGGTAGAAAGAGAAAATCTCTCTCTTCTCCACCCCGAAAAACTCCAGAAAGGATTTTTCTTCTTATCGAGAAATGTATTTATTTACCAAAAAGTAAAGGGTTGCCCCTGTCATAGGAGGGAAAATCATAAACCAAGTGTAGTGAGAGCTAGGAAAACTGTTTAAATGACCTGTGGTCACCTGGCAGTCTTCCCTTTATTTTTCTGTATATCTGCCTGTCTCTCTGTGCCACACTCCTTCCTCTCTTAATTTCTCTTAACCCCTACACAGCAACAGAATTGTTTTTCCAGGGCTCCCTTCAGGAATTACAGCCACTGTCAGAAAAGCATGTTCTGGCCAAGAGAAACATTTTCTCAGGCACAGATATAAAGCTTTCTCATTTTCTAAGCAACAAGAGAAGCTGCATATTGACTTAAATTTTGCAGAGCTTATTTAGCCAATTGGGGTTCTGTACACATGTTAATGATACTGGTAATAGACCAGTAAACAAGTTATGCCTTCCAATTTTGTGTTCTTTTAAAGTTATTGAAGTACGGATCTTTCTGACATTCAGTTTTTAAACACTTGATCAGACCAATAGATGAGCTACACATCTCTGCTCTTTTAATTCAAAGCATGTAGCATATTTGAAATTCCATGCAAATACTGCATGAGAACTTTTGAATACATTATTCCATTTTCTAATTTTAACCAAACTTGATTTAGGCACGTATGCAGATTGTTTCGTTTGCTAGTTAGAATTTCATCCCCTGCAGCTCCCCGTGAGTAGGTGAGCCTAGGGACAGTATTGGTGAAACTCTTGTTTAGAATACGTGCCAGCCTTTACACCATCGAGTTGACAGTGTGCCGTGGCAGAGATGAGGTAATCTATCCGAAAATGCCTCTCTACTGTATGGAGGTATTTTTTATTTTGTTAACAAAGAATTCATGGAATTCAAGTACATTGCCCAGTGCATGGCGTGTGGGAGAAGTTTGACAAATAATTATGGACTGGATCAGTGCTCCCAGTTCAACACGCAGCCGCGGTCAAGCTGCCTGTAGACGTGTTCAGATGTCCTTTATGTCTTACATTTTCATATGTCACACAGCAGTGATGCGTCATCTTACTCCTGTGAATGTAAGATGATTTTTGAAATTAAAGTAAACGATATATACCTAGTAGAGGAATTGCAGGATCAAATGGCAAGTCTATTTTTAGATCTCTAAGCGTTCTCCAAACATCTTTCCAAAAGGAACATATTAGTTTGCATTCCCACCAGCAGTGTAGAAGTGTTCCCTTTTCTCCACATCCACGCCAGCATCTGTGGTTTGGGGATTTTGTGATGCGGGCTAATCTTACTGGAGTTAGATGATATCTCAAAGTGGTTTTGATTTGCATTTCTCTGATGATTAAGGATGACGAGCATTTTTTCATAAATCTGTAGGCCGTGTGCCTGTCTTCTTCAGAAAAGTTTCTCTTCAAGTCTCTTGCCCACCCTTAGATGGGATCACTTGTTTTTTTCTTGATAATATGTTTGAGTTTTCTATGGATTCTGGCAATTTATAATTGCTAAGTCAAGGAGGAAGCCTAAGTGCCCATTAACCCATGAATGGATCAACAAATTGTGGTATATGTACACCATGGAATATTATGGAGCCTTAAAGAAAGATGGAGACTTTACCTCCTTCACGTTTACATGGATGGAGCTGGAACATATTCTTCTTAGCAAAGTATCTCAAGAATGGGAGGAAAAGTATCCAATGTACTCAGTCTTACTATGAAACCAATTTATAGCTTTCTTAGGCAAGCTATAACCCAGTTATAGCCCAGGAAGAAGGGGAAAGGGGGGGTACATGTGAAATTTACTAGGTACAGAATATAAATGTCTTAACACAATAACTAAGAAAATGCCGTGAAGGCTATGTTGACCAGTTTGATGAAAACATTTCAGATTGTGTGTAAAACTAGCACATAGTATCCCAAGATTGCATTAATGTACACAGCTATGATTTAATTAAAAAATAAAGTAAACAAAAGAGCAAGGAGGCACTTGGAAAAAAATATTTTTTAATTGCTCTTATCCCAGTGTCCTGCTTTGTGACAAAAGGAACCAAAATGTGGCTGGACAGGGTACACAAGGTTGGGAAAATGCTGCTAATAATAGTTACAACCTGTGTTTCTGCAGAGCAGTGCCAATGATAAAATAATCTGCCCAGGCTTGGGTGTGCACAGTGGTGCAGTGGCTACAATAATGTGCATGAGGGGTGTCTAGAAAGTCTCCAGCCACCGTTAATATTGTTTTCATACTCTATGGCGGGATGATACTTTCTGGACAGCCTGTTTACGTGGATGGGAGATTTCTTGGAGGCACAGAGCAATTTGTAGAAAAGAAAATCTGCTTACAAATCCATCCTAGAGCCGCAGATGCTACAAGAAAGCAAACTTAGTGAGTTTTTGGAGAGAACTGAAAACGTATTAATTCTCATGAGTAGTCAGTGTACTGATTACAATGAGGAAACAAATTTATTACCTACAGAATCACTCAACTGAGTGAAAATAGCCTTCTACCTACGCAGACATCTTGCTGCCAAGGATGAGGTAAGATGCAAATTGCAAGCACCGTTCATGAAAAAAGTTACATATTAGTGCTTAAAAACTAAATAAAACTATATATTTCTTTCTGTGCATCTGAAGCAATATATTAGTCCCCAATAAATGCATGAATTGACAAGCAAAATTATGTGTATTCGAAGGCCAGAAAAGGCCTTAGTGATAAATGTAACAATGTAAATATTTTTATTTTTTATTAAAAAATTTTTGAAGCATCACTTATTTATTTTAATTAATTATGGATACCTAATATTGTATATCTTTATAGAGCACATGGTTATGTTTTGAGATGGGCATACAATGTGATTTAATCAAGGTGGGGTAACTAGGGTATCCATCACCTTGGGTATTTAACATTTCCTTGTGTTATGCACATTCCAGTTTCACTCTTTTAGTTACTTTAACATATACTGTGAATTATTGTTGGTTATAGTCCCTTTGCTTTCTGTCAGATGTTTTCCATTCTCTCTACTTATATCTTTTAAGCACCATTAATTTGAAAATCATCTATTGCTTTAGATTTGTTTATGAGGAATAGTAGATGGTCTTGGAGGTAATGGATCCATAAGACTGAAGGTTACCTACGTAGATCTCTTGCCCGGCTTCCTTCCTCCCATCACGCTCTAGGAGGCCAAGATGGTGGCTTTGCCATGGACTGTCAACATCTGCCTGGTGCATAGCTGGTGATGAATGTTTGCTGATGAGATTATTAAATCCCTTTCCCAGTTCATTCAGTGACTTATTAAGTCAACCATTAAAAATTGGTGCGATGCCCATTTCACATGTGGAGCTATAAAGACCAATAAAATGTAGTTCCTGTCTTTGGAGACTTTAAGGCAGTGGTTCTCAACCTTTCTAATGCTGCGATGTATTTTCATTGTTACAAAGGGGTTGCAACAGGTTGAGATCCACTGCTTTAAGGCCTATCAGAAAGAGAAGACAAATAAGCAAAAAAAGGACAATATGTTTCAGAAGTATGAAACAAAGTGCATTTGTGGAAATTACATAAAATTATGTATTTTGGAAGCACTATGTAAGTCTCCTGTAAATGCCTGGCTTTAAAAACAAGATTATGTATATTCCAATGGTATAAAATATCTTTGTGATAAATATAAAATAATAGAAGTGCTTTTATTTCATTATTTAGAAAAAACACATTTTAAGCTTCATTACTTTTAAAATAGCCAATTCTCCTTGAGGTAGGTATAAGAGTTTCCTAAAAGTATTGTTTTAACCATTTTAAATAAGATGGAACTTTATAATTTTAAAAGGAGTTGTTATTATTAAAAAAGGAGTCTTTATAATTTAAAAAAAGTAGAGATCAAAAATTTCTCCTGCATCTATTCTGGCTTTCCTAGCCCTCTCTTTAGGAAATTCTTTACATTTTATCCAAATTCTTCATAATGCATTTGAAACTGGAGGTTCAGCCATTTCCCCAGGGAAGATGGAAAGGAACTGATTGGTATCCCTTATTTAGCAATCTGAATTTTTGGCAGGCTGAATTGCTGGATCAAAACCAGAAAGATTAACTATAACAGGAACAAACATAAAATCCTATATTTAAATCAAAAAGTTATTATACAGATAAAAGAGAAGCACTGATTTATATGGAAAAGGAGACAATCTGAGGATTTTAGGTGGCTGCAAACTCAGATATAAGCCCACTGTGGGGTGTGGTCACTCGGTCTCCTGATCTCGGTTGGCATGAGGGAAAGAGTCTGCAGTTCCCAGTCAGTGTCATGGCCATGATGCTGGGGCGCTGGTGAGAACACACATGGAAAGTAATGCTTAGTCCTGCGTGTCACAGAGTCCTGGAAGCTTGTGTAAGGAGAACATTCAGTAGGTGTCTATCTCTGGACTAGCCCTGCCTCCTCCTCTTCATCAGTTGTTTGACCCAACTGCTAAACATCTTTTTTATTATAGTTGGTGACAATGTCCCTTCTCTAAAATTGCTGCCATCTTCCCTCCCCAGGACCAGGTCCTCCCCGAGGAATGGCACGCTTTCATCCTAGCTGTACTGGTCTGGCATCCATGCAGATTAGAAACTCGGCTTTCCTTTACCACCTCCTTTTCCTATGCTTTCCTGAAATTTCCCAGCACCCCGACAGGGCTTAAGTAATTTATTATTTTGCCTACAGCTGTCACCATCCCGTTCTTTTGTTTCTGTTACTCAGTTCACAGCTCAGCTGAAAGAATTTGGCCATATCCCCTTCAACGAACTAGAACAAAGACTTAAAATGACTACTTAGAAAGCGTTATTTCTTTTCATTTTGAAGTCAAGGCCCTAGCAAATTTGTCACGCATGCAGTCTTTTCTTGGGGGCGGGGCAGAGATACAAGATCACTCTGAGCTAATAGTCTGAGCTGGAGTTTTCAAACCACTTAAATAAATGAATGGGCTGGCGGCTGCAAGTTCAGAGTAATTGGGTCCCTAACAAGCATGTGATTGGGCTCTGCTTCTGAGAACGCAGTACAGTAACACAGTTTTGAAGTTTTATCTAAGTAGCTGAAGCCTGCTACGAATTTTATGATAGCACTTTGTCTATTTTTATAAGGAAGAAGACTGTCCTATCTGTGTCCCAGGGAGAGAGCGAAAGAGAGAGATGTCTGCCTCAGGCCTAGGAGGTAGAAGTTCAAAGGCCCTGTCTGGCAGGGCAGGCTTAGATCTATTGTTGGTGACTCTTCTGCCTCCAGTCCCTGCACTAAAGTGGACAGAACTAACTAGTGTTCTGGTGGCTGCAGACTTCCAATCTTATGTTTTTTTCTCTGAAAAGTAGGTTGCTCTCTGTAAGGGGAACTTGATCCTTTGAATTAGGCTGTGTAATCTCACCGTATTCATTAGTATCCTAGACATTAGAGTGGCATAGCTATATTTAACAATGAGCTTTTAAAACTCCCAAAACTTGGCTCGGCGCCTGTGGCTCAAGCGGCTAAGGCACCAGCCACATACACCTAAGGTGGCGGGTTCAAATCCAGCCCGGGCCCGCCAAGCAACAATGATGGCTGCAACCAAAAAATAGCCAGGCGTTGTGGCAGGTGCCTGTGGTCCCAGCTACTTGGGAGGCTGAGGCAGGAGACGCGCTTGAGCCCAGGAGGTGGAAGTTGCTGTGAGCTGTGATGGTACAGCACTCTACCTTAGGGGTACAGCCTGAGGCTCTGTCTCAGAAAAAAAAAAAAAAAACCCGAAACTTCATTGCAATGAAGACGTTTTAGCTTTGTCCCTCATAAGCCTATCTAGTGGAGACACTTGAGACCTTCTAATTGAGTGTGAAATGATCTACCTTGATTGACTTTAAAACCAAATTTTATTTTTTGCCTTAGTGTAGCCTTGCTATATTTCTCCCCCATCAAAACTTTCAGATTTTATCTTTTTGTTTTGTTTTGCTAATTGATCTTCAGTCTGACGTCCGAGGCCCCGATTGCCTCTTTAGTTTTCACTATCCATTTGAGCATTGAACCAAAATAATAATTGGATTCACTTGATTCATTTCTTACTACAGACCATTCCTTTAAAGAAAAAAAAAAACCTCAAATATCTTTTTTCATTTAGCTGAGATCAATTCTGTGATCTGTTTAGCAGGCTGTCATAATTCAGTATTGAGTTCACACTACTGGAGAATTACACAGGTGACCCTAAAGATTGTGTGCACTGTTAGATTGTGCACTATTTTAAATTGCACACGAACTTCATGGTCACCCTGTATTCCATTAACTCTATTAAAGACTATGGTGACTATACGAATTTAAGCAGTCGACCCCAATTTTCCCTTCTCCACTTCCAAAACCAAATGGCTAGACTCTTGTTTAGTTGACTCTTGTTTTACAGATTTCTCTGAATGTATGTACTTATGAATTCACACATAAACAGAAGGTAGCAATTTTCAAATTATTGCCTATTTTTAACCTTATCCTAGACAATAAGACATCTGCTAGGGAGGCTCAGAGTTTCTTCAGAAGCACAATATGAGATATTTGAGTTGGCAAATACAAAAGTCTATATGATTTGGCGTGATCCATTTTTTGAAATTATCTTTTATTTATAAATATGAGTTGTCTATTTTTTGAGACTTTGGGAAGAAAAATAAGAAGAAGTTAATTGATGACTCTATACTGAACCTCGGAGTCAAAGCATTCTATGGTAGACATACTCTTATTTGACAATACAAATGTCACTTTCTTTGCATTTCTATTATTATTATTGTTTAATACTTCATTGCAACAATCATCTGATTTCTTTTCTGAATGTGTTTATCTTCATTCATTCTTTACGAGGTTTTTGTTTCTGGTCCTTATCTTAAGCATTGTTATTGTTGTTAAATTTTAAGCCTTTTTAATTCCGTGAAGGCAAAAAGTGGAAACCTAATAATCACATGTATATGTAAAAATAAATAAATAAATGAATAAAGGATGGACGAGGAGTCGTCCAGCAGGGTAAAATTTCTCAACTTGCCTGGCCTTAAGTGAGCCACCAGGTTAAACAAAGCATCTGATGAGTGAGATCTTTCTTCATTCAGGCCTACGGGGAGCAGAAGTCCTTAGTGTACCTGATAAATTACCAGAGCTGATTGCAAGCTTGTTCAAAAGCAGTCCTTAGCACCTACAACCCTTATTCAAAATCAATTGCCATTAAGTTGTAAATAAATCTTCAGAATTGTAATGAAACCCTAATGTTCAAATCCCCTGATAAGTAAGTTCATCATTTATAGCTATAGTTACATTTATGTAACTACTTTAATTGTGCTCTTAGGTTTTTCTATATTATTAACATCTTTTTTCCTCCCTTTATAAGCTATATTAATAATTATCATCAGGCATGTAATATATTAGAAAGTCTTTTAAAAAAAGTATGAGTAGGTAACCCTTTCCTCCCTTCTAATGCCAAAATTATTTTGCTAGGCATAAATTATTACTTTGTGTTGTGTTCTGACACGATTTAAGGTGATTAGTTTTAACATCTGGAAATCAGAAGGGAAGTGCTTTTTAAATCACTCCTTGGATTTACCAGCAAGGGGACAGAACTGCATTTCTAAAGCCAAGACAAATTTGATAAGCAGGGTTGTACTAGTTGGCAGTTTAGTGATTTTTGTTAGGGAGCTAAAACTCGCAGCAAGAAAACTTTCCCCAGATGGATTAGGTTTTCTGTATGTGTTTATGCGTCACGAGATGGGCTGGCAAAGAATACACTTTGCAAGATGTGTGTGTTTACGAAAGCACAGTTTGTGTCCACACGAAAATATCCTCATTGTGAATGTAGGGATGGTATTGTTGTGCCAGCATACAAGTTCTAGTTTAAAACGTGTGAATTTCTACCAGCCTCAAGGTTCTAGTTTAAAACTAGTGAATTTATTGTTCTGGAATCTGTTTGTCGTTGTCAAAAGAGGCTCACGTTAGTTCAAAGTCTGTTGTACGACTGTCTTCACTGTTTCAGACTTTTGAGATGTTCTGGCAATTTCAGACATATTTGGGGTCATTTCCCAGTGTGAAGTCTCACTATTTCATTTTTAATAGCTAAAATGCCAGGGGTCTGAAGATAACTTCTGGAATACACGATTAAAAGGAAGTCTTTTAAGAACAGTAATGCAACAGGCCCTTTGTGTCTGTGAGTTCTGCATCCGTGGATTCAGCCAACTGTGGTTTGAAAATATTTGCAGAATAACATCTATACTGAACGTGTACAGACCTCTTTTCCTTCTCGTCCCTAAGCAATACAGTGTAACAATTATTCACTAATAACTATGATGATGGCTATCCTAATAGCCATCCTAATAGTTATTAGAGGTAATCTACAGAAGATATGAGTATAGGGGAGATATGTGTAGGTTATATGCAAATACTATGTCATTTTATATTGGAGACTTGAGCCTCCCCGGATTTTGGTATCCCTGGGAGGTCCTAGGACCAGTGCTCCATGAATTCCCAAGGATGGCTGTAAAATTAGAGTAAATGAAATGGGAACATGTCATTGAAATATTATTCATGTCTTAAGGTGTTGATATACTCAACTAGACCCCTACTTTTTAAATCGCTTAGCTATGCTTTATCTTGCTAAGTCACAATACAATCCTCGGATTTATTTAAGTATTTGTAAACCAGGTATTTCCAAAATGTTTGCTTACTTTCTTTGTGCTACCGCAAAACATTTTCGAGCTTCTCTTTCAACCACCCGATTCACAAGCCTGTGAGATTCGTAAGTAATCTTAGGACTGTGTTGAGTTTTATTCATTTGAGTGGAAGAGATTTTAATTTTCTTCAGACAAACAAGTCAAACATACTTTAACCATTTCACTCTAAAGTAGTAAAATCAGCTCTAGTTTATTGAAACTCGGATTGTATACCAGGAGAAATGTATTCTGATATCAACATCAATTCCAAAATATAGTTCTGTCTTTTTTTATGTTATTCTTTATTTCCTTAAATGTACAGATAGTCTCATGCTTTGAATACTGAGTTGTAGCTGTCTTTTTCACTACCAGTTATTTTTAAAACACAGACCCTTGCCTAAATCATACAATATCGTCATACTGACAATCAGTGTTAGTTTATGATTTTTATGAAGAGACAGAGCCCCCCTCTCTTGTCCAGGCTGGAGTGCCACGGTGTCAGACTAGCTCACAGCAACCTCAAATGCTACGTTCAAGTGATCCTCCTGCCTCAGCCTCCCAAGTGGCTAGAACTACAGGCACCTGCCACAATACCTGGCTACTTTTAGAGACAGAGTCTTGCTCTAGCTCAGGCTGGTCTCAAACTCCTGAGCTCAAGGGACCTTCTCACCCGGCCTCATTCTGCTAGGATTACGACCCTGCTGCATCTGGCCTCTGCTTCATATTTTTGATGAAAGCAAAAGAAAAACCAACTTAAAGTGTGTTACAACTACATGCATTTATACAATTTAAAGTTTAGACAATTTTGTACTTCACATTTGTTCCATCTCTCCATTTCCATTAGAACATTTTAAGTCTCGTAGAAATAAATCAATGTTGAAATAACCCCTCTCAGGCCGTCTATCTTTTCATTCTTTAAAACTAGTAATTTTCCATCTCCGACTCTTTACATGAAAGGCATTTGCAGCTCCTGGGACATTTCAGCAGTTGACACTTTGGAAACCTCCAACTCTGTGTAGGTGTTTTGAAGTAAATTTGAAACGTGGAGGTGGAAGAAAAGCCATATGTCCCTAAAAGTTTCATTTAATTTTCTAAGTGGAAGAAGGGCTGTAAGTACAAAAGGAGAAACAGTGATCAGCTCCTATAAAGGGGAGGGTTAATGAGAGGAGAGCCAAAGTAGAGCCTCTCTCATTAAAAGTTCTTAGCAGAAAACAAAACAAAACAATTATTCTTACTAATTGATAAATATGACCGATCATAACAATAGTTACAGACTGTGCTGTTTCTTCTTGATAGATCAAAACGTATTTCAGAGATAAGTGTATTACTTGATAAATGTTAATATATTAATAATTAATAAATTAATTGATTTGTTTTAAATCAGAGAATGGACTCCAGTCACTATGCTTTGAAAAGGTATTTTTCTTGTGGCAATGTATATTTCAGTGTATGTTTCAGAATACGGGACCCATCCAGGGGAAACAGATATCATCCCTAGAACCCAGATGATTTAAAAATAGGTTCATAGCTAATGAATAAGTGGGCAGAAAAGTGGATTTTTCTCTGCATATTTGCAACTATAAAATAACCTTGTAAGTGTTACATAGGTGGCCATAATTTTTTAAGAAGATTCGGGACAGAAACCAAAAGAAGCTTCGTTTTTCTCGTTGTGTCAGCTGAAAGAAGGAGTAGGAAGGGCAGAAATCTAAGAACACAAAAATAACATTTCACTAAGGAGATAACTTTTGTGTGATTTTCCAAAGAGCTTACAGTTTAAGCAGAAGGGGCAAAATAAAAGGCAAAATAAACACAATTAAGTAAAATAAGCCAAAGCCTTTATGGATAAAAATTCTGTTATAGGCAGTGCCCATAGGTCAGTGGGTAGGGCGTTGGCCATATACATCAACGCTGGCTGGTTTGAACCCAGCCCAGGTCAGCTAAACAACAATGGCAACTGCAACAAAAAATAGCCGGGTATCGTGGTGGGCGTCTGTAGTCCCAGCTACTTGGGAGGCTGAGGCAGGAGAATCACTTAAGCACAAAAGTTTGAGGTTGCTGTGAGCTGTGACGGCACAGCACTCTACCAAGGGTGACATAGTGAGACTCTATCTTACAAAAAAAATTCTGTTCTAAACCACTTGAACCTGTATTTTGGGGGATATTGCTCTTTCAAGTCTTACTAGCATTTTACTATCAACATCATCAAAATGCATTTTGGGAACATATCTTATGAATGCTGGAGATAGATACAAGATAGTATAAGATGTCCTATACCATGATAGTGATTCCATCCTGTTTTCATTTGGGCACCATGAAAAAAACTCCCCTTTATTTTTGTTTTCAATGCTTTATAGAGGGAAGTTTATTTCTGAGTGCTGACGTGGTGTATGATCGCACAACCCTCAGTCACTAACCCGTAGCACGTGCTGAGAGAACTTGTTCAAGGTATGAAGCCAAACCACACTGTGGTTTCAACTCTATCCAGATAAATACAAAAACTTTTTTATGGCTGAACAGTATTCCATGGTGTACATAGACCGCAGTTTATTAATCCATTCCTGGGTTGATGGGCACTTGGCTTGATTCCCCGTCTTGGCAATTGTGAACTGAACTGCAATAAACACTCTAGTGCAAATGTCTTTATGGTAAAATGATTTTTTTTCTTCTGGGTAGATAATTAGTAATGGGATTGGGGAATCAAATGGAAAATCTACTTTTAGCTTTTTGAACATTCTCCATACTTCTTTCAATAGAGGTTGGTAGTATTAGTTTGCAATCCCACCAGGAGTACAAAAGTGTTCTCATCTCTCTACACCCACACCAGCACCTGCAGCTTTGGGACTTTGTGATATGGGCTATTCTTACTAGGGTGAGGGGTATCTAAGGGTGTTTTTGATTTGCATTTCTCTGATGATTAGAGATGAAGAGTATTTTATCGTATGTTTGTTGGCCATTTGTCTGGTCTTCTTAGGAGAAGACCCTATTCAAGTCCTTTGCCCACTTATAAATGGGACTGTTTGCTCTTTTCTTATTGATTAGTTTGAGTTCTCTGTAGATTCTAGATTTCAGCCCTCTGTCAGATTCATGGCCTGCAAATGTCTTCGCTCATCCTCATGGTGGTCTGTTTGCTTTAGCTGTTGTACCATTAACTATGCAGAAGCTTTTTAGCTTGATCATTTATTTATTTACTTTTGGTGTCACTACAGTTATCAAGGGGCTCTTTTCCAAGGCCAATTTTGTAGAGAACTTCTCCAACCCTTTATTCTAGAATTTTTATCATTTAGTGACTTAAATTTAAATCTTTTAGATAGCAAGAATCAATTTTCATAAGTGGTAAGAGATGTGGGTCAAGTTTTACTCTTCTACATGTGGCTAACCTGTTCTCTGAGCACCATGTATTAAGTAGAGATTCTTTTCCCCAGTATATGCTTTTATTTGGTTTATCGAAGATCAGATGGTGATAATGTGGTACATTCTTCTTAGTAAGTATCAAGAACGGAAAAGCAAGCATCCAAGGTACTCAACACTAATATGAAACCAACAGGTAAACAACTGCACACCCACAGGAGAGAAGAACACAGCTGAATTCAAATGGGGGGAGGAAAAAGAGAAGGGAGGAGGGACAGTGATGGGTGAGCTCTCACCTCGGTGCCCATTGTAAGGGTATACAGCGCCCCCTCTGGGTGAAGGACTCAACTACAACATGAACTTTACCTAGGAAACACAAACAATGTAACTTAATCATTTGTACCCTCATTTTCATCTGAAAATAAACAAAACAAGAACTGTGCTTTCCAAAGTTTCTGATTTAGTACATTTTTTTCAAAGCAATAATGGCAGTTAGCCTTCTCCTCACAAATTGTTTCTTATTATATCTTTCTGTTTATTCTTTCATCTCTTATTAAAATAAGGCTGGATGATTACAGTATTAACTTATGTTTATTCCTCCTGTTTTTCTTTTCTTTTCTTTTTCTTTCTTTTTTTTTTTTTGAGACAGAGTCTCACTATGCCGCCCTGGGTAGAGTGCCATGGAGTCACAGCTCACAGCAACCTCAAACTCTTGGGCTTAAGTGACTCTCTTGCCTCAGCCTCCCAAGTAGCTGGGACTACAGGCACCTGCCACAATGCCCGGCTATTTTTTGTTGCAGTTGTCATTGTTGTTTAGCTGGTCCAGGCTGGGTTTGAACCTGCCACCTTTGGCATATGTGACTGGCACCATAACCACCGTGCTACAGGTGCCGAGCCATATTCTCCCTGTTTTTCTTTTATTCTATTTCAAGCATAAAATATTAAATACTAAAATATCTAAAATGCTAAAATGCTTTAGTATTTCTTACCTTGGTTTCTTTCTTTCTTTCTTTCTTTCTTTCTTTCTTTCTTTCTTTCTTTCTTAACTTCCCAATCAACAGTATTGTTTATCTTCTACAAAAGCCTAAACTTGTTTATAGAATTTTTCTACTATGGGTAGGTGAGGTCACTAAGAAGAAAGGGAAAAAACAATTTGTCAGAGTCCTTTCTACCTCCAAAAAAGAACTCATGACACCTGAGCCCCTGAGAATAGGGGTCCCACATGCCATTTAGGGGTAATGCCTGGGGACAAGGCTAGACTGTGGATGAAGTGCCAGCAAGGCTCAATTCCAGAATACAGTTTTTAGTTGTGAAGTTAATTCCTGTACCTAAACCTGGCACATAAACAGCACAGCACAGCACAGAGTGGGGGGCTCGGCTGACAGATGACTGCCAAGGCTGGCAAGGAGCTCCTTTCTACTTGGTACTGTGTAAGACTCCAGGATCTTGGAAAGGTCTCAGTCATCATCCAGGTTGTTATTATTAGGTTATTATTCTTGTTTAGATTTTCCTGCCAGCCCTGCAGAGGAGCTTAAAGTTGGATCTGTGTTGACTCAGAGAAAACAAGAAGCTTGTTATTCTTTGGCTCTCCTGCTTCTCGAATGTGCCCTGAGATGAATTCGTACCCATTACGTTTATAGTCTTATAAAATTGGTATAATGGAAAGGCTGCTGGACTAGGGCTCAGGGGATTCTAATTCTATGCCTAAGCTTGCATCTTTGTCTTAATATAATGTGGGACGCAAATGCCTTTATAATTGTGTTTTGATTGAAGTGATGTTCGACTGAGTTGGCTTTATCCACGCCTGAAATTGTAGAGGTTGCTTGATTAAAAGTTTCTGACTAAGGATAAGACACAAATATGGTTTGGAAAAAGAGGTCCCGGATAACTCGAAGCAGAGACAGGTACATCAACAAAGCTTTCAGAGATTTAAGCTTTGATTTGCCTCTTACATTTTGAGTGTGTCTGAAGTTCTCCTTGCTCCCCCCCCACTCTTTCTCTCTCTTTTCCTGAAATTGAGAGTGCTTTGTCAGAATCTGAGAACTTGGGCTGTGACATTAGCTCTCACATGCTCTCTCTCTCCTCACCCCGACCTCCGGATGCTATGAAGCTTGCGCAGCAGCACCAAGCATGAGCAACCTCCACTTCTCGGTCAGCCACCAAAACATTTACATACCTCACCCTCATGTTTTGGCCTTTTCCTCATCCCCTCTAGTTGTTACCTCCTCCTGTGATAACTCCTTTGGGACCTATTTCTTTCTCCCCGTGTTAAGGGGATGCCTCCCTTAGTCCTGTCTTCCACTGCAAACATTGCCCCCTTCACACATTCCTGCAACTAGGAAGCATCATAAACAGGTGAAGGGCTTTTGCATTCTTTGCTTATTCCCTGTTTTGAGCTCTGGCAAGTGCAATGCATGTTCTCCCTTCGCTGCTCAATAGACTGCTCATTCTATAGTGGGCAAGGACCAGTCCATCAGCAAATCTGTGGACACTTCTCCCCCTTCTTTTTTCTCCCCCAGTGACACTGCAGGCAACTCTCTCCTACTGGAGTTTCTCCGACTTCCAATCAGTTGTCAGGTTTTTGTTTTGTTTTGATTTTCCAGACTCCTGGTGCCTTTTCTTCCTTTCTTCCATCCTTGAAAATTCATGTTCTGCAAATATGCTGCTAAATCTTCTGCTGTTCTTTTCTGACACTGCATTGAGGGGAGTCACATTTTCCCCTTGGCTTTACCTTCTATTTCTTGATTGTATCTCCCACCCCTGCCTCCCATTGATGGATGTTAAGACCTCCACCCTGCGACTTAGAGTGCAGATTCTAAGCAACTGAGGAGGGGCTTGTGTCCCAATAAATCCACCTGAAGCTGAAAATGTCTTAAGTTGCAAATGCATTGAATATACCCAACCTACGGAATGTCACAGCTTAGCCCAGCCGATTCTCACTGTGCTCAGCCCAGTGAGCCTATAGTTGGGCAAAGCCATCTAACACAAAGTTTATTTTATAATAAACTATTAAATATCTCATGTAATTTGTTGCATACTGTACTGAAAATGAAAAACAAAAGGGTTGTGTGGTTACTCAAAGTGTGCTTTCTGCGGAATTCCTGTCCCTTTTGCACCAGCATGGTCAAAAATTGTGTTGAGCCATTGTAAGTCCAGCACTGCCCATAGACGCCGACTTGGGTGTACCACTAGCTCTCACCTGTAACACGCACAGGAGAGCTGACTTCCCCCTACCCTGCATTTCAGTGTAGATTTCTTGTTCTAATTCAAAGCAGTGCCTCCTGCCACCTAACCCAGAAATCACAGAGTCACCTCTGAATGTGCCCATCTTTCCCCCTTCCCCTCTGACTCATAACTCTGAGAACATCTCCAGTGGCTGCCCCTTCTCTCCATCCTCCTTCCACTGTCTTGGTTCAGGCCCACGTCGTCTTTACGGGGACTGTGTCAGTCAGTAGTCCCGTCGATGTTTAGTGGGCCGTCCGGTAGGTTCTTTCCACGTTCCCATCCTGCTTCCCACTCTGGGAGGCTGACCCCAGTCTGGGCTCTTTCGGGAGGCCCTGGAGAGGGTTGGGCAGCAGAAAAGAGGTTGGATCCCTATAGTTTTGGCTTTGGCTGCCTTCGTTGGGGGACACAGCTTCTCTAGGGAGGTGCTTCTTTCCATTCCCTCCTCTTGCAAAGCGCCAAAGAACTTTGTTCTCTCCCTGCCCCTTCCTGCTGTTGTCCAGTAACATCTTCCACTGCTGCTAGTCTGGATGCATCTTTACCACGTGGTCCTCTCGAGTCTGTGAACACCTCTGCAAATAGTTACTTCTCTAAGCATCTCCTGTTACTCCCTTTGAGTGCATTGCCACCCGTTTCCCACCGGCACTAGGACTGATGCACCTCTTAGCTGGCCTCTCTGCCTTTGTCCCTCATTTCTGCAGTCCTTCCGGAGTGGTCTCAAGCAGAATGAACTTCTAATTGCAAATCTGATGTCACCCCCCCCCACACTTAGAATCTGACGGTGACTTCCTCCACCCCGAGAATGAAAGACTCCCCGGCACATGGCTTCCCCCAACATCTGGAGCCTCTCCAGACTTCTCTTATCCCTTCACTTGGTGAAAGTGGTTGTGTCTGAGTGATCAGAAATCCAAATCAGGGGGGATAACCCTGCCCTCCAACTCTGGAGAGACTGGGGTTTGGACCCTAGCCCGTGTGCCCCTCTCCTGAAGCATACCAGACTTCCAATTGATAGGGATGTGTTCAGACCTTGTCACTTAGGCTAATATCCCAGAAAAAGAATAGGACTTCTATTCCCAGTGGGTAGTTATTCTGCACAGAAGATAGTAAATTGGAAATTCCTTTCTTCCTTGCTTCTTTCCTTCTTCCCCTCCCTCCCTTTCCCTCCCTCCTTCCTTCCTTCCTTTTTCATACATTGTTTCATTATCTCCTTATTTCTCTCTTTCTACACACCATGTTGCATTTTGACATCAATCTCTGAGCACGTTTTTAAAATCGTTGATTTAAAGGATGTAGATGAGAGGGGGTGATTTTAAAGCTCAAGGATAGGAGGCAGAATCATTTTCACTTGAGATATTTGTGAGACTGCAACGGTGAGGATTATGCAATGTCTTAAATGGGTCTTCACGTTTCAGGAAAGGTATTGATCATCCTAAGGGAGTGGATCGCAGGCTGGAGCACTGCTTCCCACCCCTTCCCCTCATCTCCCCCTCTCGAATCTTGTGTCTTCCCTGTTGATCTGCAGAGGCCTGTGCTGCTGGGCGACTGATGGGAAGTTTGAGGAGGGCTTGGGATTTGAGGGATGGTGACGTGAATAATGGCAGTGTTGGGTTATTTCCTGATCCATAAAACAAGCAAATCATTTTTTGACCTGATTGGTCCCCTGTGCTGGAAGTGGCTTTAGAACTGTATTTTCTTAAAAGAAATGTCAATATGCTTGAAGCTCCGGCCCAGCATAGTGAGTAATCAAATGGAAAGGGAATGGGAATGACGTTAGAACCAGATACAGGGAATGCATTTAACAAGAAAGCCTGGGCCTATTAAAGTTTAGTGTCTTAAAACCCATTAGGGAAAAAAAAAAAAAAAGAAGAAGAAGAAGGGAAGAATCATGGATATACACTGTGTGGCATTGGACAAATTACTTAAAATCTCTGAAATTTAGTCTGACTGTTTGTAGAACAGAGGGAAATACCCTGCCACGTACCTTAGTGAGGATTAAAAACACAGGTAACCCATAAAATATCTAATACAGCACAAAGCATGACTGCCCATGAGATGTGTCAACAGGGGCTCCCACGGCCTCTCTTATGTTGCTACTTATTTTTGTGCTATTCCTGCTCCAGGACCCACTATTATTCTTCTTGTTTCTAAGTGTCTGACTAGTCTAGATACCCCGTATGAGTGGGGTTTTCTTTTTATGACTGACGTATTTTCACATAGCGTAATGTTCTCAAGTTTCATTCCTATAGTATGTGTCAGGATCACGTCTTTTAAAAGTGGAATGGGAAGGCTGGCACTATGGCTCACGCCTGTAATCCTAACACTCTGGGAGGTTGAGAGGGGTGGATTGCCTAAACTCAGGAGTTCAAGACCAGCCTGAGCAAGAGTTAGACCCTGTCTCTACTAAAATAATTAGCCAGGGGGTGGCAACTGTGGCTTAGTGGGTAGGGCGCCGGCCCCATGTACTGAGGGTGGCGGCTGGGTGTTGTGGCTGGCGCCTGTAATCCCATCTGCTCGGGAGGCTGAGGCAAGAGAATAGCCTAAGCCCAGGAGTGGAGGTTGCTGTGAGCTGTGACTCCACAGCACTCTACTGAGGGTGATAAAGTAAGACTCTGTTTCAAAAAAAGAAAAAAAAAAAATTAGCCAGCATTGGTGTGGGAACTATTGTGGGTGTCTGTAGTCCCAGCTACTTGGGAGGCTGAGGCAAGAGGATGACTTGAGCCTAAGAGTTTGAGGTTGCTGTGAGCTGTGATGCCACAGCACTCTACCCAGTATCCATGTCTGGCATGATCATTTATGTGGTCGTAACACCCAGGATGACAGAATGAGAGTCTGTCTCAAAAAAAAAAAACGTAGAACGCTTCTTATTTTCCATCTCAAGTTGTCTGTAAGAAATCTTTACCATTAAAGACAATAAGGAAACTTTCAGTGACGCATTCCCTAAATACCAAGACAAGCTAGGTGTTTGCATAGAAAGAAAGAATAAATTAAGGGACCTGGTGGTGCATGCCTGTAATCCGAGCACTCCGGGAGGCTGAGATGGGAGGATCAATTGAGTTCAGGAGCTAGAGACCAGCCTGAGCAAGTGTGAGACTGTATCTCCAAAAATATTAAAAATAAATCAATACATAGTAAAGTAATTCTTTCAGGGATATCTCAGTTTTTCTGAACAGATGTTATTCCTGTTACCATTCAGCGATAGACCACGGTCATAGATTCAGTTGCCTTGGACAAAGTACTGTACACTGGTCATCCCAGGTTCTTACATAGGGATGCTGGTTTAGTCTTCCTCAGCCTGGAGAAGGTTTGTTCTGAAACTAAGTAAGCTTTTATCAAAGCTAACAAGCTCTGGGTTTCACTGTTTCATAGTCAAGGTTTTTGATTTTGTTTTTTGTTCGTTTTTTTTTTTCCTATTGGGCCTACAAACTGACTCTCTGCTTTACCAGAAAACAGCTTCTATGAAAACCAGCCTTATGTGATTGATGCTTGAGAGGCTCCCAGGGGTCTTCAAACGTATTGCTAAACCGAGTCCGGAGTGTTTATTTTATTATTCTTTTTAATATGTAGTATATGCCTGTGTGCCCACATGCGTGCACACACACACACACACACACACACACACACAATGGACAATTTATAGATATGATAAATTTGACAATAAAAATGGACTAGTTTTGTATTAAATTATGTTTGGAGTTTGCTGCTCCAAATAGTCTACTATTTAATGATAGGAGATTATGGCCCAAATTCTATTTAATTTTCTTTGGTAGTGTTATGAAGTTTCAGCCATGCGGTAGACCATGAACTTGGACAAGAACCACAAAATGTTCATTTATATGTCAGTAGCATGAAGAAGATTCATAAAGTGCAAATTTAAAAGTCAAAATCCATTTACAAGAATTTCTTTCCTTGTGTAAATCCTTTTTCTTTGAATTAAACATCTTCTCTATTGCCTTTGGTTTAGATGATTGATTACAAACGTGTATGTCCTTTTTTGTGTATTGTTAAGTAAAAGATATTATTTACATTTAAGAAATAGCATTTATTAATTGGAAATTTAATAAAACTTCCAATGGATTAGAAAACTCTTAGCTCACTTGGAAAACCGAGGCTGGATTTTTCTTTTTGACCAATAAAAGCAATCTGGAAAAAAAAAAAGTTTTCTGAATCCCAGGGGATATCATAGTATTCTTTCATTCTGTTTATTTCATCTTTTCCACTGTATATTTGTTAGGGTACATGCATTCTTTTCTTTTTTAATCTTTTTTTTTTTTTTTTGGCAGGGGCTGGGTTTGAACCTGCCACCTCCTGCATATGGGGCCAGTGCCCTGCCCTTTTGAGCCACAGTCACTGCCCATTAGGTTACATGAATTCTTAAACACATTCTTCTCTAAGCTTAGACATGGAATTATTAAGAAATGGTATTGGGTTAGGCACAAATTTCTGCGATACATCATCAAAGGCTTAAACAATAAAAGAAAAATTGACAAAAAAAAAGAAAAAGAGAAATGAAAAGTTTGTGTGTAATCTTCGACAGTCTGTCTAACAATACTGACTTATCTGGGATTTGTTTCCAGAGCCAAGCGAAATTCTGCTGGCTGTCTCTGCCCTGTATACTCAACGCGTCAGGTGGCCTATGCCCTTTACTAAAGTGACAGACCCTCATCTCCAGAAACTGACATTGCTTTCTGTGGCTTATGTATATAATACAATAGAAATAGGTCTCAATACAGATGTTATCTGACGCATTCCAACCTGAGAATTTTTAGCTACTTTCATTGTTTCTTTAAAATCGGGCTTGGCTGATATTGCAGAGTTTTCTTCCTGAAGAGGTACAATGGAAGAAAGAGGACTGTCGACTTATATTTTAAAACTTTATCTTTTTTTGGCTTATTGGCTTTATCTTTTTTGGATTATTGGCTTGGGCGCCTGTGGCTTAAGTGGCTAAGGCGCCAGCCACATACACCTGAGCTGGCAGGTTCGAATCCAGCCTGGGCCCACCAAACAATAATGACAGCTGCAACCAAAAAAATAGCCAGGCGTTGTGCTGGGTGCCTATAGTCCCAGCTACTAGGGAGGCTGAGGCAAGAGAATTGCTTGAGCCCAGGATTTGGAGGTTGCTGTGAGCTGTGATGCCACAGCACTCTATCCAGCACTCAATAGCTTGAGGCTCATCTCAAAAAAAAAAAAAAAAAAGATTATTTACACTATTTCTTGGTTGTTGAATTTCAGAGTAAATTTACTTTCCTTTTTTAATTAGTGATTATTGGGGATTGTTTCATTGAAGGTTTCCTTAGTGTTAAAATGCTCTATTTAATGACGAATTTGAAGAGAGAAAGGGGGAATCGAGAGTTCACTTCTGTGGTTCATCTTACAAGGGTACAAGTGAATCTTCCTATGAGTAGAATATGAACGTTTTAACACAATAACTAAGAAAATTACGTGAAGGCTATGTTAACCAGTATGATGGAAGTGTTTTGGATTGTTTGTGAAAACACCACACTGTACCCCAGAAGTACATTAATGAACACAGTTACTATTCAATAAAAAAAAAAGAAGGAAAATAAAAAAAGACTATTTTTTATGAAGTTAGAATGAATTCTATATCTCATGAAGTCATTTAGAGTTGGATTGCACATTTCTTGCAAAAAGAGGCACATGAACTATCCAAAATTCAGTAGCTATCATCTTAAATGTAGTCATGTGCTAAGTACTGATGTTTGGGTCAGCTATAAACAGTGCATTCAATGGTGGTCCCATGAGATTATAATATATGTTTACTGTACATTTTCTATGTTTAGATATACAAATATTCTAGCTGTCTACGGTATTCACGCAGTCACATGCTGTACAGGTGTATAGCCCAGGAGCAACAGGCCATGTCATATAGCCTAGCTGTGTAGTCAACTATCCCGCTTTAGATTCTGTGAATGTTTGCACAGTGACAAAGTTGCCTAAGGATGCATTTTTCAAACTGTATCCTGTCGTTGAGTGATGCCATGTCTTTATGTACTTAAAAAAAAAAAAGACCATAAAATAAAAAGACTGTAGTTTTAATATTTTTAGGAAGCATATGTTCACATTTGGTAATTTACAGATGTAACTTTAAGAGAACTGGTCCTATTAGCGTTACATTCTGATCTTTTCATTTAAAATGTATAATCATATCGTTCAGGTAAAGTTAGAATGTTGAGCAAAAATCTCACTAAGTTCCTGTTGTTCTCTAGATTATTCAGGATAACTTAGGACGATAGCATTCATGAGGTCAATTTATTAGTTGTTTGAGAACTACTTGAGTGCTGGGGAACTTGTAACACTTTTAAAAATGTGCATACCAATTGATAATGAACATCATTCAAAGTCAAAGTCAAAGTCAGTTTCCAAGGTGTGCCCCTGGACCCGTGGAGGTGCCCCAGATCCTTTCAGGGTTTCCCATGATCAAAACTGTTTAAACTGCTGAGATACCATTTGCCTTCCTCACACCCACTGTCTCAAGTTCAGTGGTATCGCCCAGAGGATTCATGAAGGGTGACCTTGAAAGAGACAATGAGGAAACAGATAAGAGCATCCAACCGTGGCCTCTGAAGCCAGATAGGAAAAGAGTTCTACAAGAGTGTACATCATGCTACTTTTTCGTTACATGTTTTTAATTCAAAATATAATTTTTTATAAAGAGATCATTATTTATGTTTCATTACGTTGATTTCCTTGCAGGTTGATTAGTTTTCATTTGAGTGAATGTAGTAAATATTTGTTCTTGAGTTTCTAGTTGTAATTTCTGATACATGATTTATCGATCGGTTTAATCTACATAAAAGAAAGCACTGTGCGGTCTCAGTAATTTTTAAGAGTATAGAGGGACCCAGCTGGGGACCTAAGACCCGGAGGCTCTGAAATGACCGTTAAAATGACCCGATTCATAAGACAGTGCTGGCTAAGTAAAAAGTCTAAGGGAGCTGTGGTTTTTAATTTGTAATTTTAATGGCTTGGAAATTAACTTTCAGGGCAAATGTAAACCCTTATACTATCTCTTCTATGAACTAAACGTTCTCATAAGGCATCTAAAAATATTACCATCACACAAACCAGGTAGCAGTCAACACTTAGGCCCCATCTACATTCCCTTTCCCCCCTCTAACGAAATCTGGATTCCCATTATCACCCACTTGACCTGGCTTCCCTCTTGCTACTGAAGGTTTATTTATGTGAAAATATGTATTTTTTTTTTTTTTTTTTGCAGTTTTTGGCCGGGGCCGGTTTTGAACCCGCCACCTCCAGGATATGGGTCTGTCGCCCTACTCCTTTGAGGCACAGGCACTGCCCAAAAATATGTAATGTTTTAAAAACTAAAACAAAAAGGTTTCCATGTTGGGAGAGAATTAATAACACAAGTTCATTCCTCATGGACACTCCTGACAGGCTAGGCCCATTCTTTCCCTGGGGCAGATTGCTGAATCACTGTCCTCCTCTATCTTATCTGTAAAAGGACAGTAACAGTGATCCCTGCCTAAGATTATGGGAGAAATTTCAGTGGTTAGAATAAAGCTGAGCATATGGCAACCACACACGAAAAAAAATTGTTCAGTTTGTTTTTTTTAATGTTAAAAAAATAGAAGAGTTTTCTAATTTCCTTTAACAAATAACAGGAGTCTTGTGCAAACAACTGTTCCTTATTTTGGAAGCTGTCTGGAGTTATTGATTTGATGTTCCTAAGAAATAAAAAAAATACACGTATGAGACTGAAATTAGAGATAAGTTTCTTCAGTTGTTTGGAATGTTTGCCAATTAAAAAAAAAAAAAATCCTGACTCAGCCTTTTCCTTCTCATAGGAAACTTTTTTTTTTTACATTTTATTTATCTCACAGAAAAGCTGTTGATATGGAAAACTTAAAAAAAAAAGCTTAATTTAAATCATTTACATCACCCCTTCCATTATGTGTGTGTGTGTGTGTGTGTGTGTCACAAATTAATTTGCTGAAAACGTATCCCAAGTCTAACATGCTTCTAATTGCAAATGGGCCATAATACTTTAGAACTACAATGCTTGCGTTATTTCTAAGCCTTAGGTCATATTAAAAATGCTTCATAGTATATTCTGTGTTCTGTTTCAGGATTGCAACACAAGTATGCATTATTTATTTGGGTTTATGTAGTTTAAAATTAAAGTATCTTTTCACTGGAAGAAATGCCCAAGGATTTGCAAGGGTCTAAGTATCTTTATTTTTATAGGCCCCATCTTATAATAAATAGAACAAATTCACTCACATCCATTGTTAAGTATCATTTTTGTTGTAGTACAGTTTTAAATTATACAGTGAGTTTTATTTTGAAACCCTTTAACTATAAATGAATCAAGTTTCTTTTTCACTGGTGAAGATTTCTGAACCAGCATTGTGATAGATGTAGGATATAGTCCAAGCATTCTGCCATCTGAGTCCTTGTCTGCTTGTCACATATGGCTCCTTTGCTATTCAAAGGTTCCTTTGCTTTTGAAACTGTTTCCCACATACTTATTGTTTAAACGAACTTGGTTTTAATAAATTAGAGTTTCTAAAAGGAGCTGTTCTGACAAAATTCTTGCTTGCAAGGATATTTCCTCCAAGATATTTCCATCTATTTTGATTTTTGTGTAGGTCCTAAAATAAGCCACATGAATGCTTTTACGTACGAGGAAGTGCCATGACTACGATTGCCAAAACCACAAAACAATAAACCTTGATAGTTCTGTATTTCAGAACATTTCGTATCTTTGAGCACCACCTTGCAAGCGAAGTAGAATGACAATGGCCCTGCCAATCCTGCACACACAGCCGCGTTAACCAAGGTCCACATTTTTGAGTCCCATTGCTTCATTCTGGTGGCATTTTTCTGCAAGACAAAGGTTTAGACCTCATGTTTGCTCCAAGAAGAGTTTTAACTTCACAAATAGATTAAACATGAATATAGCCATTGAATCTGAAATTATTTTTTGTGCAGAACTTCATTTTTTTCTTTATTTCTCTTTGCGTAAGTAGCAGGAGTCTAGAAAAATACTGTAAATTGAAACAGCAATAGTTGATGTATTGCTTTTTCAGCTTTACTGAGGCATAGTTGATGCGCTATAGGCTGCACATATTAAAGGGTGCAGTGTGGAGTTTTGACATATGTATACAGTTTTGACATATGTATGCAGTTTTGACATATGTATACAGTTTTGACATATGTATGCAGTTTTGACATATGTATACAGTTTTGATATATGTATGCAGTTTTGACGTATGTATACAGTTTTGATATATGTATGCAGTTTTGACATATGTATACAGTTTTGATATATGTATATACATTGGAGTGAAGTCATCAAGAAAGCAAAATAGTAAGGGGCTGGCCAGAGGTAGATAGTGCTTCCAGACTGTCCCAGAGGGAAGAAAGGTTTCAGATAGAGAAGGGAAAAAGGACACAGCTCAGGTGTGGGTCACAAGTGCCAGAGCCGACCAGGGACCTCACAGAGGAAAACTGTGAAGCGAAGAAGAGACAATAAGAAAAATGCTGTGAGTGCTCCCAGAGAGTCTTGGAGCCCAGTGAAGGAGCAAGGAAGAATCCTTTTCTCCTTCCCACACTGCTGTGGTGATCAGCGGGGAGCTTTTCCAATCCCATGAGCCCACGCACTGCAGTCACTATGAAACTGTGGGGAGAACTTGTGTGATCCCAGAGCTGGTCTGTTCCATGCAGGGTCCCCTCCCAGGAGAGACCCCAGTACCTGGACAGCAAGTTTCTTTCATTCAGACTCTTAACCTCCCTTTTCCCTCCCTGGTCCACTGCAATAGGCAGAGCTGTTGAACGGAGAATTTGGCAGGCGGCCACCATTGACCCCAAGTGGCACATCCTCTAGTCTGAGGTTTCTACCCAGAACAGGGCCCATGCCTTTGACCTTGAGGACCAGCAGTGAAACCAAGGTGCCTGATCTTGGAGCTTCTGCCTACCAGCCTTTCCTGGAGATGTGCTATTAGGTCAGACACACAAGAAAGACCCCATGTCCCCAGGACGTGCGTGGGTTGCTACAGGACACAGCAGAGAGGGTTAGAAGATGGAATCGGGAGAAATGACAGTAGAATACAGGGGGATCCAACCCCACAGAAAGCCGTGCTGCTGGACTAGGGTGGACCTGGGGAGGAGGGGAGAGCTCAGCCCCTGGCTCCACAGCAACTTAGTGTGCTGTGCAGGGACTTATTTGCAACTGGACACTGGAGGCAGAGGTAACCCAAGAGAGGCAGAGCTCACTCCCAATAGCCAGTAGGGAATTCTAGCCCCTTCCGCACGAGAAGCCAAGGTTTGGACAGCCTGCCTTGACCTTCCTTCCAGCATCCTTCCCTAGTGGCTGGGAAGATTACCTTGGAGCACTTCCAAGGCTTTGCAAAGCCTTCCAGGCTCACCCAGCCTGATCACGCCCAGCCTCACTCCTCCACCCACCTCTGCTGTGGTGAAGAACAAACAGTTCCCTATGGGACCCCTCCCAAAGCCTAGGGTGTTGAAGTGCTCCTCCCAAGGGACTAGAGTTTATTACAGACACAGAGTTATTACAGACACAAAGGAATATCTCTGCAGTTGGCTCTGCCCTGCAAGCATCACCCACTGGCGAGGGAACAACTCTACAGCTCGTTACAGAATCTACCAACTCAGTCAAACTGGGTGTGGCTGATTCTTACAAGTACTACTCAGCATCTCAGAGATTAATCTAGGGGTCCCAGTGCAATTCACACTGCTGGGAAAAGGTAAAGATAGCAGGACAGAAGTGACCTAGGGGAGGGAACCCTGCTTTTTAGGACAGAAACCAAAGTTGCAGGCAGCTTGATCTGTCAGGTGTCTCCCTCTTTCACTGCAGAACTCTAGGCTGATTGGGCAGCTGCTCAGAGTCTGTGCAGAGATGTTTCCTGGAGAGCAGGTACAGTAGAAAATTGGTGCCTGCCAATCTCAGGTTTCTGCAACCAATGCCAACCTGACTGCTCTGGTGCATGGAGCCAGGTCCACTGAGGACCCAGCCTTCCAGCCCTGGCCTTTGCATCACCCTGGCCAGGCTGAGGAAGGAATAGGCGCTCTCTGATGTCATGCCCCGTGACAACCACACTCCTTTCAAGCTTAGGAACAGAACAGAGGAGGAGCCTCAGAAACCACAGGCGCCACTTGGGAAGCCTGGAGTGATTGTCTCAGTGTGTCCGAGGTGTAGTGAGATAGCCTTGGGCAACCAGCAGCTTTGGCCCACCTATGTGAACTCCAGGCCACTGAGTCAAACTCCTGTTTGCACATCTGGGCACCAGCTGTCCCCTCGCTGTGCAACAGCTTCCCATTCAGGTGGCTCTGACTCTCAAATCTCCAGAGCCAGCTGTGACTCTCCCACTGTGCCCAAGACTCTGCCCCTGTAGCTCTTGGGCCCCCACTTGGCCTGAAACTTCACCCCTGAGACTCCAGAATTGTGCCTGTCCCCCAAGATGCCACTAATGAATCACCACTCTTACCACCAGCCTGGCATAACCTCCCTGAAATTCAACAATTTATTCAGGACCTCCCGGCCCTGAGCAGCCATTGCTTCTGGGCTTGGTTTAAGAGTGTCCCCTACACAGGACAACAAGTGCTATTATGTAATCCTGCTAACTCAGATCCAAGAGAAGAGGAGCCAGATGAGAAGAAACCAGTAAAATAATCCTGGCAATGTGAAAAACAAAATAGCTCACCGTGCCCAAGGGAACACAGTGGAGCTACAGTAGTGGACTCCAATCATAAGGAAACTTCCAAAATAACAGAAATGGAATTCAGAATACAGATGGATAGTAAGATGAACAGAACTGAAGACAAAGCTGAAAACCAACAAAAAGAAGCCAAACAGCATTTCTGGAAATCAATGAAAAAAAAAAATGAAAAAGTTAGGGCGGCGCCTGTGGCTCAAAGGAGTAGGGCGCCAACCCCATATGCTGGAGGTGGCGGGTTCAAACCCAGCCCCAGCCAAAGAAAAAAAAGAAAAAGTTATTAGAGAATCAGACAACATAAGAAAGGGTGTAAGACAACTGAAAGAAATGAGAAAGGGTGTTTAGGGAATTTCAAAACACAGTAGAAAGCTTTAACCACATGCTGAACCAAGGAGAAGAAAGAATCTCAGAGCCTGAATACAGGATGTTGGGATAACTCAGTCATTCCGAGAGAGAAGAGTATAAAACGTCTGAGCAATCACTGAGAGAGGTGTGGGGCTATGCGAAGTGAACTAATATTTGAATTGTAAGTATCCTTGAGGGAGAAGAAGAAAGAGCCAGAAGCATAGCTGTTTTCTGCAGCTGAATATTTTTCATTGCAAGAAAATCCCGGCAAAGGTGTTAGTCAGATGGTACAAGCCCAGGTGAATATGGTGGTGACAGAGAGTTTCCATGTCCAGCGTCTGTAGTTGGAGCAGCATTGTTCATGTGATAACATTGTCTTGAAAAAGAGTTGGCCCATGTCTATGGACCAGTCTCAGCTGCTTAATCACGGCATCCTCATCATTTCATCCAGTTGGTTGCAGCAGACAACTCCTATAATCGATTGACCCAGTTTCATGAGGCTATAATGGATAGTCCTGGCACTAGACCACCAAACAGACACCATTATCTTTTTCTGATTTGATTTCATCTTTAACTGTTGTGCCAAATGCTGAGACTTTGCCAAATTTATTCATCAGTTGTCCAAAAGAATCCCTTTTCATCACTTGTAACCATACAGGGTATAAATGGTTTGACTTTATGTCATGTCAGCAAAGAAAAGCAAGCTTCGAGATGTTTCTCTCTTGACTCTCGTTTAATTCATGTAGAACCCACCTACCAGCTTCTTTACCTTGACGATTTGTCTCCAGTGGTCTAATGTTACTGGAACAGTAACGTCAAATCTTGCTGCTAATTCACTTGTAGGTTGAGGTGGATTCACGTCCACTACAGGTTTCAGGCCATCATTATCCACCTTGGGCTGAGGTCACTCACGTGGCTCATTTTCAAGATCAAAATCACCAGACTAGAACTTCTGAACCCCTCGATATCCTGTGCATTCCTTAGCCATATCCTTCCTAAACACTTCTTTGATATTTTCAACTAAGGTTGTCTGCACTACCTTAGTTCTGCAATGAACTCATATTCAAAAATAACACAAATTTTTGATTTATCCATGGTTTCACAAAAATTGCCCTAAAAAAATTGAAAGATAAATCACATACCAAAAAATGAGGATATACCTTCACGATAAAACAAACCGAAAACCCCCCAAAATGTCAAAGTAAAATGTCAGAGAGATCAACTGTCAAACTTAGTACTTAAAGAAATTTAAGATATTGTACTTAAGAACCTAATAATTTTGAGGTATATTCCTCCTATGCCTATTTTATTAAGGGTTTTTGTCATGAAAGAGTGCTGGATATATTATAGTCCCATTTTTTATAGTTTTGAATTCTCTCTAATGCTATTCCTAATCTGTGATATATTTATAAAACTTATTTTGTGTGTGTGTGAGACAGTCTCACTCTGTTGCCCAGGCTAGAGTACCACGGCATCAGCCTAGCTCACAGCAACCTCAAACTTCTAGGTGCAAGTGATCCTCCTGCCTCAGCCTCCTGAGTAGCTGGGACTACAGGTGTCTGCCTGCCAAAACACAATGATAATTTCTTCTTCTTCTTCTTCTTTTTTTTTAGTAGAGACAATGTCTCACTCTTGCTCAGGCTGGTCTGGAACTCCTGAGCTCAAGAGATGCTCCTGCCTCGGCCTCCCAGAATATTAAGATTATAGGTATGAAACATTGTAGCTTTATGTAGATACAATAACAGCTAACAGTAAATAGCAATTTTATTTATCAGACAGCATTCTAAGCCCTTTGCATACACTGAGCAATTTGGACCTCACAACAGCTTGTGTGTATTGTGGTTCCATTTAAAAGTGAAAAAACTTAGAAAAGAAAGATGCTTGCCTGAGGGCATGAGTAAATGGAAGAAGCCTATGTTAACCAGTTTAATGAAAATATTTCAAATTGTATGTGAAAACACCATGCTGTACCCACGATTGCATTAATGTACACAGCTATCATTTAATAATAATAATAATAAAAGAAAAGAAAAAGTACCAAAGCTGTCTGACTCCATTATCCACATTCACTGTGCCTCTGTTAAAGGCTCAAATGTTTTCTTTTAAAAAAAAAAGGAGGAGGATGCCTGTGGCTCAAGGAGTAGGGATCTGGCCCCATATACCAGGGGTGGTGAGTTCAAGCCCAGCCCCAGCCAAAAACTGCAAAAATAAAAATAAATAATACTGATTTTTTTAGCAGCAGATTAAAATTCATGCCTTAATTTTTCCCTCCATTGAAGCTTTGAACATATTAAATAAATAAATTTGATTTTTTAGGTTTATTTCCTTTTCTAAGCAACGAACTTGGCAAAATGAATCTAACACGATGAAAGAAAATAAATTTAAGCTTACTGGAAAAATCCAAAAATTGAAAACTGAATTCTCATCCTTTATGCTCATTAAATGTGGTACACTCTGATAGGCTCATTTTTAGAAGATGGCATTCAAAAGCACGGTGTTGTATGAACAAACTGTTAAACACTGTCCAAATCCAGTGTTTGCAAGGGACTTTTTTTTTTTTTGCTTGTAAAAGAAAATGTAATTTGAGCTATTTCTTCCTGAATAATGGAATTATTGTGTGATGCTATTAGAGCTATGGACAAAGTTCTGTAAAATGACAAATTCAAACACATCTACCCAAAAGTTACCATCAGTGGGTTTTAATTAAGAAGCCTATGATGTTTGTAAGGATGGTAGAAAAAAGGAAGCGAAGAGAGAAATTAATGTTTTAATAATTCTGAGTATACTATATAAGATTCTGATTTGTGTAAATGAATTTATACGCACTGACAAAGTGACAAGTACGTATTATAGAGCTGGTGTGCTAAGGTTGCTCTGTAGGCCTGTATCATGAACTTGGCAGCTCATGAACTTGGCAATCCCTTTCTTCCTGTGCTTAAAGATAGTCAGGGTTGGAAACACCATGCCTTATTGTGATCTCATTGTTTCATCATGTCAGAGGGACAATCACAATTTCTACTGCTCTAAGATTCTTGGAAGGAGAACTCTTAGATGACACATGACAAGTTTTTTATTTTTTTAATTAATTTTTTTTTTTTTTTGAGACAGAGCCTCAAGCTGTCCCCCTGGGTAGAGTGCTTTGGCATCACAGCTCACAGCAACCTCCAATTCCTGGGCTCAAGCGAATCTCCTGCCTCAGCCTGCCAAGTAGCTGAGACCACAGGTGTCCACCACAACTCGGCTATTTTTTGGTTGCAGCCATCATTGTTGTTTGGTGGGCCTGGGCTGGATTCGAACCCGCCACCTTAGGTGTATGTGGCTGGCGCCTTAGCCACTTGAGCCACAGGCGCTTAGCCAAAGGTTTTTTATTTTGTATTTTAATTAGCATTTCAGCAGTCACACTACCACATACAATTTACCCACATTTGCTTAATTTTCAGTAGGTAATTATATTAATTTTTATATGGCTTTAGTATACTCTTTTCTTTAACGAACTGTTTCTCTTTTAAGCCAAGGGTTGTGAGTTTTTCTTTTCTTTTTTTTTTTTTTTTTTGAGTTTTGTAAAGTCCTCCTTTTGATTTAAAACTTTTCTTTACATCAGAAAATATCTTTTTCTCCATTCTGCAAGTTGCGTGCCCTCCTCTTGAGACAGATAAGAAAAAAGCAATCATCCCACAGATAAACAGACCCCGGTGTGTTCCTCGCTTGCCAAGCTCACTCCACTGAGGAATGTCAGCTTTGGCAGGGGGGCCTTCCAGCACTCCCAGGGGCAGGGAGTTCTTAGTGTTATTCTTCTCTGGGATGTCTTTTCCCAGTATCCACAGGTATGCATCTGAAAGGATATGACCATCCTACCCTAGTGCTTAACTCCCAAGTGTGTGTGTCCTTGTAGGGTGGGGTGTGGCCGACTCACCAGCAGCCTCCTGTATGAGCGCAGCAGGCCAAGCTCCTAGGGGCAGCCACACAGCCCGGAGGCAAATGCTGACACTGCCACTTACTAACTGGGCCATCTTCGGGAAGCCACTTAACTTTTCCAGACCTCAGTTTTCCCTTCTTGATTACAGGGATGATACCCCTTGCCGCACGGAATTATTGGGAGGATTTCATGGGGTCATCTGTGAACCCTGCTTGGCATAAGCAAGCATCACAGATATATGCTAGTTTTCTCTTTTGGTCACAAATTCAAGATTAGGGGGATACTGCTGAACATTCTACCACAGAATAGGCAGAGGTGACTTGGGGTATCCTTTCATCATTATCCAGATGGCTCTCCCAGCACTCCTAGGAGGACCTAAGCAAGGATTAAGAGGAGAAGCCCAAAATTTTGCTCTGCCGAGGACAGCCTGTGCACAGGGTCTGCTCAGAGATGAGGTGTTCAGTTGTGCTAAAGGCCGTCTCGGCCTTGTTAGAGATTATCTCTAACAAGCGACCAGTAACAGAGAGTAGAGCAAGTCACTTGAGAGGAACGAATTGCTTATGTGATTTTTTTGTTAAAAAGGAGAATTAAGAGGGTGGTGTCTGTGGCTCAAAGGAGTGGGGCACTGGCTCCATATGCCAGAGGTGGTGGGTTCAAACCCAGCCCCGGCCAAAAACTGCCAAAAAAAAAAAAAAAAGGAGAATTAAGAAAACGTTATTAATACATCTCTGCTTATCTAATATAGGGTTTGTATTTATGTAAAACAATGATCACATGGTATCCATACTTGAAATGTCTCCTAATCGCAGACTTTACAACTTTTGTACTAACCTGGGTGGAGATGGAGAACATTCTCCTTAAGTCATATATCAGAAGAATGGAAAAGCAAGTATCCAATATACTCAGTCCTAATAAGAAAATAGTAGATGAGCAAATGCAGGCCCACACAGGAGAAAGGCACAGTTAAACCCAAGTAGGGGGAGAGGAGGAGGCAGGAAGGGAAGAGGGGGAAGTTGGTGTCCTCTAACCTAACAGTCCCAAGGTGAGGGTGTGCAGCACACCTACTGGCCGAGGGGCGCAACTACAACTTGGACTCTACCTAACAAAGGAAAACAGTGTAACCTAATCACCTGTACCCTCATATTAATCTAAAATTTAAAAAAAAAGAAATGTCTCCCAATGTCAAGTGCCATCTAATAAAGCAGAATAGTCAGCTATCCTCCACTAAGCAGCACACACAAATTAGAAAAGGGCACCAGCTCACACGAAGTATTGCTACATGGATACCAGGGGAATGGGGCAAAGGAGCCATAAGGAAAGTGTCTCGGGAGAAGGAAAACCAATGACTCGGACAGAAGGCATGGAGGCTTTCAAATAGAGTAAGCAAGGCGTGAGCGACAGCTGGGGCACAGACTACGAAGAAAAACACGGGAGGTGAGGCTTAGTGGCCACGCTTTGGACGCGTCCTCATTAAACAGTAGTAACACTTGGTTACTGACCACTTTCTACAGAGCGGACACTTGCCAGGCATGTTATGTATGCTATTTTATTTCAGACTTTCAAAACATTGTGTGACGTAGGCATCTCTAGCTTACAAAATCTGAGAGTCATTAAAATCTAAGATCTGGGCCAACTTTTCTGAGGGAAGACGTGTGTCTTCCCTGTTGTTAGCTATATATCAGGGGAAAGGACTCCTCCCCTGGTCCCACCCTGGGGCCTACACCAAGTGAGAGAAGTGACACTTGCTTTGGTCATCTGGCACTGGGACTGCGGGATTCCTCCCGGTTTTAGAAGGACCATGTGATAGCCTTGGTTCTTAGAACCCGTTGACTGTTCAACCACAAATATAGGCAACATACAACTTACACAACTTTGATAGTTATGTGCAGGATTTTCACCTGAGTACCCACAGATTAACTAAAGGGAGTGCAAATATTTTAAGTGTGAAAGAAAAAAATGATACTACTTAATAATATAAATGTTTCTGTTATGATAGTGTCTCCGCTTTGATATACGTGATGGCGCCCTCTGATCTATGACATGGACTCAAAAGGAGGGACTGTCTCTAACAGTCAGGGCAGCAAGAGCTCTTTCTGGAGCTCTGGTCTGTCAAGACCCTTTCTTACAAGCTGCTTTTACTCGAGTATTGCACTCTGTATGCAGCTTTTGAAAATGATTTTCTGTTTCTTTTTCACCCGTAACCAGTCTACTCTCACAATATGTTCTTGTATCTGGATATCTTCCTTTACATGAGTGTTATTTAAAACCCATGAATTCTCATTGTGAACAGTTTGTAAAATAAGTGACAACATAAATAAATAAATATTATTATCAAATCCCAAGTTATAACCACTATTCCCACTTTGATCTGCAAGTTGAACTATATGAAATTGCTGGTAATTTTGACTTGTTCAGTCAGCAAATTCATTTGGGTAAGCCTACATTTTCTGTTTGTCTTCTTAAAGATCATTTAATATGTTTATATATCTTTATGTTGATAAGATTATGCCTATGTTGTTCAGTCAACTTTTATCTAGGTTATTTGTTTATTTTTATTTTTCACTTAATATGAGATAAAGGAAATTTTTCTATTCAACTTTTCTTTAAAAGTATAATCTTTAAGGCACTGCCTTCCTTGTGACTCTTCTCTGTGGATCCCTGATGTTCTGGATTTCAGGCAGACTGATATTCAGGAGGATGCTTTAACCATTGTCTAATTGAAGGTATTACTTAAGCCATCAAAGAAAAGCTATACTGGGGCAGTGCCTGTGGCTCAGTGGGTAGGGTTCCAGCCCCATATACCAAGGGTGGTGGGTTTGAACCCAGCCCCGGCCAAACTGCAACAAAAAAAAATAGCCAGGCATTGTAGCAGGCACCTGTAATGTCAGCTACTCGGGAGGCTGAGGCAAGAGAATTGCTTAAGCCCAGGAGTTGGAGGTTGCTGTGAGCTGTGACATTATGGCACTCTACTCAGGGCGACAAACTGAGACTCTGTGTCTTAAAAAAAAAAAAAAAAAAAAAAGCTATACTAACTCAGGACATTTGAGCATTTTCTAAAAGATTTTGAACAAGAAAAACTCCGAGAAATCTGGTTAAATATGTTGTTTACACCACCAGCAATATTATATTTCCTGAGAATAGCTGTCCAATAGGAATTGCCAACATTTTAATTCATCACTTCACAACTGACCTTCCCAAATAGGTCGAAATTTTAGATAAATACATTATTTTCAAGAGCTCATTATTTTCAAGAGCTTATCTAAGACTGTCCTCATCGCATTGTACGTGAAAATATGTATCTCTAAATAATGCTATCGGATTTTTTACATATTTCACACCAATTAGTTGGTGCTGTAAACCGCAACGTGCTGTTTTTTTCTTTTCAGAAAGGTAAATGTATTTTCATGATGTTATGGAGTCTATGACGGGTGGGTAAACACTTACCCAGACTCAAGAGCAGACTCATTTTCTAGCGCGGCTACACTCTGTAGAGTAGATTGCTCTTCCCTGGGTTGAAGCAGAGAATAATCCTGAGCTGTTTGTGCAATGCAGCCTTCACCATAGCTCCCCCGAGGAAACCCACATGGCCGAACAAGGTTAGGAAAAGCAAACAATGGAATATATCTACCTGCCTGAGGAAGTTCACAAGACACATTTCAGTTTTAGCATTTCTGAATAATCCCATGGAAAGGATAATCGTAACCCAGCATTTACCCGACTATGTCCCAAACTGAGAATGGAATCTAGGAAATACTGTAAAAATCAATGAAGTGTCCTGTGATTGCTTGATTTTGTCTAAACTCTGTCATCTTGGTCACTTATCAGTTAGAAACCCTTGGCTTCTTTACAATAAACAGCAAGAGTTCATTTTATAAAGAGGATAACATGTTGAAAATCATTTGGAACCTCCAGGGTGGCATTCAGATATCTATAATGGTTTATATGCATAGTTATATATGACACCCTGTGTATGATGTAAAGTTATAATTCATTTCTAATTAATTTCCATCACCTTCTTCTCTTTTACACACACAGAGACACACACACGGTGACATTCAGTACCTAAGATGGCCCCTACCATGTTCCCCTGGAAGTTCCTTTTTGTCCAGATGCAATAGCTTGTGACAGACTATTTTATGTCCTCACATTGTTATTGTTTTGTGTATCAGTATCCTCCAACACTCTGCTTATCCGGTCTGTTTCCGGTCTGTTAGAAGCACTTATAAATTTTCTCTGCCTATAGTTGTTGGGTTTCTTTTTCTTTTCTTTTTCTCTACCGTGTTCCTGAGGAGTTTGGCTTCGCAGCTGTACACACAGAGATGGGCCCACAGTTAATAGTTTACCAAGGTCCCACTGGTAGGTACTGCCTCCTGACTGCTTGCCTGTAATGTGGACTGAGGGCACATCTGGGGCACACAGTCCTTACCATCCTGTGAAAGAGAGAGACTCACAGGAAATCAGTGGGAAGAACTTTTAAGTAAAAGCAGAGCGATAAGCCAGGAAAGAGACCAGGAGCCAGAGAGGGAGTGGAGAGATAAAGCTTAGAGAGTCTGACAGAGCTTGTCATGGGGGGACCCCCACCTACCATGGATAGGAGCTCAGGGGCCCCCCATCTACCATAGATAGGAGCTCAGGGGAGAACCCCGTCTACCATGGATAAGAGCTCAGGGAGGACCCCATCTACCATGGATAAGAGCTCGGGGAGGACCCCATCTACCATGGATAGGAGCTCAGGG
>NW_003852560.1:1896908-1900535 GCF_000181295.1 Otolemur garnettii | reverse complement strand
GACCCCATCTACCGTGGATAGGAGTTCAGGGGGGACCCCCATCTACCATGGATAGGAGCTCAGGGGGACCCCCATCTACCATGGATAGGAGCTCGGGGGGACCCCCATCTACCATGGATAGGAGCTCAGGGGGGACCCCCATCTACCATGGATAGGAGCTCAGGCTTCAACTTGTAGGGATTTTGTTTTCAAGTTACTCTTTTCATTAGAATGTAATACATGCCTATGAAAAAATACAAAAATAACAAATAGAACTTGGAAAGAAGAACCCTAGGGAAAAGTTGATGTACATGACCATCACTTAAAAGATGGCCATGCTGACCTTCAGGTGTTATATTTCCTTTCCATTTTTACACTGTCTCGTTAACTTTATCATTCCTCCAAAGTAAACTGGTGATTCTTAACTTCAGGCTGTGAATGAGAAGACTGAGGCACTGAGTGTGGACTGTCCAGAGTTGACACTCAGCTACTGCCAAGATGCGGGGAATGATCTGCTGGGAAAAAAGAAACACTTACGCTCCACAGATAGAGCAAACTTTACTTCATTACTTGGTTTTTTATTTTTAAGAATCTATTTGCCTACAGACTTTCTAACTAAGCCAACATTGTTCCTAATTCTTACCTTCTAATCAGTTCCATAGTACAGTTGATGAGAATGGCTATTCAGTTACAAGGAGAAAGCTTAGATTGCAATGTCACTAATGGTCCTTTAAGGTGTTTCTGTGGTTCCTCATCATGACACCCTTGTAAAAATCTAAATTCCAGGCACTGTTTTCCATTTAAAATTTTTTTTAATTATTGTGGGCACATAATAATTGTGTCTTTATATAGTAGGATATACATGACATTTTTATAGAAGAGAACAGTGTGAATTAATAAAATTTAGGTAATTAGGATATCCATTACCTCAGATACTTAACATGTCTTTGCATTAGGCATATTACAATTCCCCTCTTTTAATTATTTTAAAGTATATCTTAACTTATTGTTGATTATAGTCACTTTTTGTGCTGTGAAATATTGTTATTCTATCTAACCAACTGCATTTTCACTCCTATTACCCTTCCCCACTTTATCCCCACTTCCCTACTCTCCTTCCCAGCCTCAGAAAACCATCATTCTACTCTCTGTTTCCATGAGATTGATGTTTTTAATATTTAGCTCCCACATATGAGTGAGAACAAGTGAGATTTGTCTTTCTATGCTTGGCTTATTTCTCTTAACGTAATATTCTCCAGGTCCATCCATGTCATTGCAAGTGGCAGAATTTCATTATCTTTTGTTAACCCAGCATGGAGATTCCTTAAAAAACCAAAAATAGAACTACCATATGACCGAGCAATCCCGGTGCTGAGTATATATCCAAAGGAAGGGAATTCAGTGTATCAAAAAGATATCTGCTCTCCCGCGATCACTGCAACACTATTCACAGTAGCCAAGATACTGAATCAAAGTCAGGGTCCATCAACAGATGTTGGATGCAGAAATAGCAGTAGATCTATACAATGGAACACTTTTCCCCCATTAAAATCCTGTCAACACTATTATTTAGTGACTCTGTCTAACACTGGTTTGATCAATGATCTTCACTCTTGGCTTTCACATTCATGCTGTGAACTTACCAAGGTGGGAAGGAGGGACAGGCTGATATTTAAGGACCATAATTATCAGCCACCTGAGTTGGGAGTGCTGAAAGGTTACCAGAAGGAAAAAGGTGATTCACATTTCCAAGTATGTGAACTGAGCCATCTCTGGCTGGAAAATAGCATTTTGAAGATAGAATATTGTTTATATAAGTCAAGGAGCTTCAAGACTGAGCCTTTTCCTTTGTTAGGGATTTTTTTTTTTTTTTTAACTTCTAAAGATTACAGGAAACCATTTGGTAAGTTAGACATTTTTAAAATTACAGTTTCAAGGGAAAAATAATAGCCTTGACTTTTAGATCAGGATGTGTTTGTAGCCTCCCACAATGGCCTCCTGCTCTGGTCCCCGGCCTCCCACACTGGTCCCCAACCCCACTGCATCCCTGCAATGGGTTGCTGGAGCTGGCGGGAGCCATGCCCCGTATTGGCTATGAATCCCGTGTTCCTCCCACTCTCCAAGAGTTCTAGAATGCATCCCTGGTCCAGCCTGCCCTGAAACCAACCACATCCAGGCTGTGTTGACTTTCCTACTGAAGCAACCTCTGATGTCCCAGCTCTGGGGGAATCAGTCTTCTTAAACCTCACCTTTGAGTGTGTAGCACCTGCACAGAAGCCACCACTGAGTCCCTGCGGAGTCTCAGTGCGAGGGGCTTGGCTCCGCACGACCCAGCCCAGGTCACCTCTTCAGTCTCGTGTCTTCCTTTTTTGTCATCTTGCCAGCCTGGGTGGCTCCAGGCTCAGTGGGCGCTTTCCCTAAGTTCTCATCTTTCCCTCTGTGTCCCCTGCTCCTGTTACACCCAGATGGGATTGCAGCATCAGAAGACAGAGGGAGATGGGGAGCACGAGGAAAGGCAGCGCACAGAGACCTGGAGCAGCTTACCAAATAGAGCATTTAGTAGTTTCACTGAATATGACACGAAGCCTTTTAAAATCCTTTCTCTGAATAATTGTTCCTGTTGTTGTCCCATACTGTATTTTCTAAAGATTAATCTCCCTCTTAGAGCACAGCGTTGGGACATTGGCCAAAGATTGCTTCCAATTTGTCATGGATGCGAGACTGTCTCTGTGGCCCAGGAGGTAATAAAGAGAAACCTCTGAGCACACTGTTTATCTGGTCAAAAATCAGATACATAGACACATGGATAGATCAAACTACAGACAGATGATCAATAGATAAATAGACAGACAGAATGAGTATCCACTTACGGCAAGGAAAGGGGAAATAAAATTGGGGCAAACTTTTTGGTAAAAAAATCTAGCAGCATCTATTGTAATTTAAAATGTGAATGTTCCATGATCCATAATCACACCTTTAGGGATATATACCTACATATAATAAGGATTATTATCTCTGCATTGTTTACCATAAGAAAGGTAACCATAATTCTAGAAGCAGTAAAAGGATTGAATAAATGAGGCCACATCCATGTTGAGGTGGATTCATTATCTGTTGCAGAGCTTGGGTTAGGTCCATATGGATCGATGGGAAACATTAGCTATACTGTCTGCTGCTCTCACTGTTCTCAGAGAACAATGTCTGTGCACATTGTTTATGGGTAGTAATATGAGCGGTAGGCTAACAGTACAGGAACGGGTACAGGCACACCTCGCTTTATTCCACATCACCTGACTGCACTTTGCAAATACTGTCTTCTTTACAAACTGCAGGTGCGTGGGGACCCTGCGTCAACATGTCTATTGGTGCCATTTTTCCATCAGTGTGTTGTCACTTTGCATCCCTGTGTCATATTTTGATAATTCTTGCTATATTGCACACTTCATTATTATAATTATAACTTATACGGTGATCTGTGATCAGTGATCTTTGATGTTACTGTTGTAATTTTTGGGGGTACCCTAAGCCCTGCTCATACAAGACAGCGAACTTAATTGATAAATGTTAAGTGTGTTCTAGCTGCCCAACGGACCAGCCATTTCTCTATCTCCTTCTTCTGGGAACTACTTATTCCTTAAATCACAACAA
>NW_003852560.1:1849863-1896774 GCF_000181295.1 Otolemur garnettii | reverse complement strand
GGCTGCTTGTGCCAAACAGTTAGCTAAGCTGAAAATGCAAAGGAAAAGCTTCTAAAGGAAATTGAAAGTGCTAGTTCAGTGAGCACACAGATGTCAACAAGGTAAAACATTACTGATCTGAAGAAAGTTATAGTAATCTGGATAGAAGCTGAAATCAGCCACCACATTCCCTACAGCCAAGGCCGATTTCAGAGGAAGATTCTAACTCTTCAATTCTCAGAAGGCTGAGGGAGGTAAGGAAGCTGCAGAAGAAAAGTTTGAAACCAAAAGAGGGTGGTTCATGAGGTTTAAAGAAAGGAGCCATTCCCATAACATAAAAGGTGAAGCTATGAGTGCTGGTGTAGAAGCTGCAGCTAGTTATCCAGATAACCCAGCTAACTAAAATCACTGATGAAGGTGGCTGCCCTAAACAACAGGTACTCAATGTAGATGAAACTTCTTCCACTGGAAGAAGTTGCCACCTCAGATTTACAAAGCTAGAGAAGAGAAGTCGATGGCTGCCTCAGAGTTTCACAGGACAGGCTGCCTCTCTTGTTAGGGATGAATACAGAATATGGGTGACTTTAAGTTGAAGCTAATGTTCATATATCCTTTTGAAAATCCTGGGGCCCTTCAGAGTTGTGATAAATCTACTCTACCTGTGCTCTATAAATGAACAATAAAGCCTGGAAAGACAACACATCTGGCTCAGTGAATATTTTAAGCCCAATGTTGAGACCTACTGCTCATAAAAAGAGATTTTTTTTTTCCCCAAAAACATTGTTGCTCATTAACAATGCACCTGGTCACCCAAGAGCTCTAATAGAAATGTTTAAAGAGATTAATGCTTTTATACTAACGTAATATCCCTTCTACAAACCATGACTCAAAGCATGAATAGAAATATATAAATAGATTAATGCTTTTATACTAACATAATGCCCATTCTACAAACCCATGAATCAAGAATGTATTTTGACTTTCAAGTTTTATTATTTAAGAAATACACGTCACAGAGCTGTCCCTACCATAGTTAGTGATTCCCCTGATGGATCTTGGCAAAGTCATATGATGATCTTCCGGGAAGGATTCACTGTTGTAGACACTCTTAGGAAAGTTCGTGTTGTGTGGGAGGAGGTTAAAATATCAACCTTAACAGGAGTTTGGAGTAAGTGGATTCTGGCCTTCATGGATGACCTTGAGAAGTTTGAGACTTCAGTGGAAGAAGTAACTACAGACAGGGCAGAAATGGTAAGAGAAGGCGAGTGAGAAGGGGATCCTGAAGATGGGACTGAATTGCTGCAATCCTGTGATGAACCAATGGATGTGGAATTGCTTCTCGTGGGGGAGCAAAGAAAGTGGCTTATCGAGATGAGATGTACTCCTAGTGAAGTCGCTATGATCAAGGCTAAACAACTGATCGCAAATAATTAGGATTTCACATAAACTACAGCAGCAGCAAGGGTTGTGAGGATTGACTCTAATTTCGAAAGACGTTTGACGGTGGATAAAATGCTATCCAATAGCATCGCACACTGCAGAAGTGTTCATCAAAGACGAAGTCAGTTGATGTGGCAGACTTTGTTGTTATCATATTTTAAGAAATTGCTGCATCCACCCCAACCTTCAGCAAATGCCATCCTGATCAGTTGGCAGCCATCTAGATCAAGGAAACATCCTGCACTATAAAAAAAAAAAAAAAAAAAGATTACAACCTGCTGAAGGCTCGGGTGACCATTGGCATGTTTTTAGCAATTAGGTATTTTTAATTAGGATGAGTACATTTTTTAAAAACATAATGCTATTATTGCACACTTCATAGACTACAGTATAACATAGACATAACTTTGTATGCAGTGAGAAACCAGAGAATTTGTGTGACTTACTTTATTGCCCTATTCATTTTATTGTGGTGGTCTCAAATCACAACCACAGTTATCTCCAAAGATTACTTTAAAGAGGTTAGCAAAATATACTCCCTTTCTCTACACTTCAGAGTAATATTTGTTGGCCTCTTGAAAGAAGTGTCCCATCTGATCTTCTATAATTGTTATTCTATCCCCAGCTTTGTTTTTCTTTTTATTTGTCTAACTATATAATTATGACAGCAATCTCCGGAATTGCCAATCATATTCTGATTATGTAACCTTTTAAAACATAGTTACTGGGATTTGGAGACGCCTGTCATGTGCACTTGGAGATTTGAAGCTCATCCCTAAATGAATGCTATGTGTAATTAATTTGCGATGGAATGAATTTGAAGCTAGGATGAAAGCCAGTTTCTTTGCCAGTTTTCAAAATGAATGCTTTGCTAATCTGATTCAAGGCAAACTTTGTTAGGGAGACATCGGCATGATCCACCTCAGTTATGGAGGTGGCTTTCATTTAGCGAATGAGACTTTTATATTAGCATATACTTTAATGATTGAGTAGTGTTTATTTTTAACATTAAGGATGTTCCTTAATTCATCCTTATTGAGAAATAGTCAATCACTTATTTAAAATCATTAGAATCTCAACATGTAGGCATGTTCAGACTCTTAATTGTAAATTATGCAAGTATATTTTGGGCATTTATTAATTTTAATAATAAATTCCATAAAGTAAATACGGAGCAACTATCATGCACAGGACAGTAGGTTTCTGTGAGAGGACTGGCATATGGTTAAGTGGAATTAACTGAGTATTTGTCTTTTGACTCACTAGAGTCTACAAGGATATTAGCAGTGTAACATGAGTGCTGCACTCATCAGCGTGCTCTGAATGGCAGAAAATGTCGATTTGTTAGATAAAGAAAACACAGAGAAATGGTTGCATACTCCCATCAAAGTATGATTTGATGACTTACCCATCAAAGTATGGTTCGATGACTTACCCATTTCTCCTCTAGGACGAGAATATTGATAGGGTTGATTGAGTTTGCCCTTAAATTTCCAGTATACAGAGATTATTTGCTAACATCTAAAAGAGGCAAGGCAATTAGGGGAAAGAGATACATAGAAGGGCATTTAAGGCTCCACGTCTGTGGCTCAAGTGGCTAAGGGGCCAGCCACATACACCTGAGCTGGTGGGTTCGAATCCAGCCCAGGCCCGCCAAACAACAATGATGGTTGCAACCAAAAAGTTACTGGGTGTTGTGGCAGGTGCCTGTGGTCCCAGCTATTTGGGAGGTGGAGGCAGGAGACTCACTTGAGCCCAGGAGTTGGAGGTTGTTGTGAGCTGTGATGCCACAGCACTCTACCCAGGAGGACAGCTTGAGGCTCTGTCTCAAAAAAAAAAGAAAAAAAAAAGGGCATTTAAGTCCTGACCTATGACACCTACCTACCCCCACCTCAGTTTCCTTTTGTGTAAAGTGAATCAATCTCAAGGAATGATCAGATCCAGCCCTTCCTTCCACAAGGCACACTTCTTAGATTGGGGATTAGAGACCTCTTAGTGAGTCATGTGCCCTCCTTGGCTGGAGGTAGGAGAGGGCCCCTTGATTGAGAGTTTCAGCATTTCAAGTAATAGCGGAGGAAGATCTCAGCCCTACAGAGAGAAAGAAGCAATAACCAGGCATCCAACCAAGGGTTGAGCTAACAGCACTGCTCAAACTGATGAAGGAAGAATAAATGACTTTTCTGCACCCACCAGTTCTTTGCTTACTTGTGCTCTTTTGAAGAGGCCTGCAAGATACGAATCTATTCTAAAACTATTAAGTGAATGTCCGATTGCTATGAAACTCTCTCAAGGCTCCTCTCCTTCTCTGTGCCGACCATGTTTAGACCACACTTGAGGGGCTGAGCTCCCCTCCTCGCTGGGGAGCACCCCTGTGCAGGCACCTCCGTGCTCCCCCTGCTTCTCTGCTTGCAGTCCCTTCACAGTCCTCTGCTCTTCTGGCTTCACTTTCATCGTCTTATAGACATGGCAGGGTCTTCCTTTTAAAAGCTTAGCAGCATCTTGTCAGGAGCTCTCATCCCCGAGTTCTCCCGCGGCACTCTGCTGAGTTCAGAGGGCTCGTTCCTGTATGACCCAGCAACATGCTTCACAGTGACATACTCCTTTGTTCTGCAACGGACCTGGGCACCTCTTGTTCTTTCTCTAAGTCAGCCTTAGAAAGAGGTGCTTTCCTAAGGTTCTGGCCTAAATGTCAGTCTCCAAACACTTTAAAAGGATGTACTTCAGCATTTGAAATGGAATCAGGGGATTTTTACTAAGACTCCATTCTACCCTGATGGGAAATGGGCAGAGACTAAGACCATGGACCTTATATGTCCTGAATAATGTCTGGAAGACAGTAGCAGACTGGAACTTCTAAGGGATCAGTCTCATGATTTCCCTTTGAAAACAGACAGCGTTAACCATTTTGCTAAAAGTGAAAAGCAACCATCACTTACGTGTAAAGTTAAGGGCTGGGCAACCTCTTGTGTTCTCTTGACCACTTTTCCCTCATGTTCTTTCCTTGTAACTGGAGCTGAGGCAGGCATGAGGAGCCGAGCTATAGGACGACAAATCAATGGATCCGTTTCTTATGTGAGTGATGGAGACCGAACCTCCTCTGACTCTCTGTCCCTTCATCAGTTACATTAGGAAGTTAAACACCAAACTGTTGAAGTCACTTCCAACGTAACAGTGTTGTGTAGCCTACAGTGTTCCCTTTCCTAGGGTTCTGGGTATTTGTTAACCCCATTTTCTTGTTGGGTTTTAATGCTTGTGTTGTGATTAGTTGCCCAATAAATGGCATTTGGAAGTTGAGCTAATGTCCGGTTAGGTAGGGTGCTTGGTTCTAATTGAGTTCTTCCCTTGAAAAAGAAGAGATTTTTAAAAATTTTAAAAAATAAAGAAAAAGAAGAGATTGATGGCCTGATCTATCAGAACAGGTTAATGAGGAATATAAGTATCAATATAAGTTGATATTTTTCAACACAATTTGCAATTGTTACTATTAGTCGTGCTCAAGTTTTTGTGACTTATTAAAGCTAGCTGGTGTTTATTTGCTCTTCAAATTCAAAATTATAATAAAGGCATGTTTATTCAGATTTGAAAGAAGTTAACTTCATTTCCAAAGCTCATTTTTATCTAATTGGTAACAATGTGGGATTCTTCTTCTTTTTATTATTATTGTTAAATTATGTTTGTGCACATTAATACTATCATGGGGTACAGTGTGTTGTTTCCATATACAGTTTGAAATACTTTCATCCAGTTGGCCAACACAGCCTTCATGTCATTCTCATCGTAGTTGTGTTAAGACATTTATAATCCACATTAAGAAAGATTCACATACACCCTTATAAGATAAATCATAGGCATGGGATTTTTTTTGAAATAGTGTAAAGTGTTTGAATTGCTAACATCGATACATTGGACCTTTAGCTTGTCTAATTCTTAGACGCTTAAGAATTATCTCTTGATTTATATTTCCTTTATCCAGAATGTTGTGTAAGAATCTAATTATGGTCGTAAACAATGACATTGTGAAAAAACTCAATCCTTTTAAAATACTATCATTAATAATACTCTCTCTCTTAAGCAGCACTGCTAGTATCCCACCCAAAATCCATTCTTCCCTTCTTCCTTCCTGACAAAATCTTGATGTTGGGAAGGGCAGAAAAATGCCCAGTTTAAAAATCCTCATCTTCCCAGACTTTTTTGCTTTGGCCCAGGCAGCTCAGTGAGCTCCCAGTCTGGGGCCCTGGGAAGAGCTTCCCTTCCCAAATGGGAAGAACAGACCTTCAAGAGGAGAATTCTTCTGAAATATTTCTCATTCTTCTAATCCTATATTCCAATCAGGAAAGCACAACAACCAACCCTGAAATCACAGGGGTGCTGGGGGCAGGAAGATAAAATGAGCTTGAGTTCTGGCCAGATTGCTTGTGGCATGAAACTTAGAATGCCTGACAATTAAGTTTGCGAACTCATCCTAGAAAAAGTGCCACATACCTGAATACACTATGGTCACCTTGGAAGCGCTCTCCTGGGGATGCTTTATACCCATGCCAGTGCCTAGGCCACCCTTCAAAGCAATTTTGGAACTCTTTTTCTGGAATGACCATTAGCACTGTTATCATACGAGGTCTGACAAGTTTGCAAACATGCCATCACGCACTTGACATTGGCAGCACTGTGCAGACTGATCAGTAAGGTTTCATCCCCTTGGAATGTCTGCGGCTCACAGTGTGTTTGTGTTGACACATGGCAGTGCCTTGCTAAGTGGCATTCACTACTGGTTTTGTGTGTTTTTGTGTGTTCTATGATGACAGCTGTGATAGCTTCTCCAGGGGAAGACTTTGCAGGTGACTGTGGTGATTCTCAGCAATGTGTTATATAGCACTTTATTTGTAGGATAGGCTGGTGAACCTAACTTAGTTTGCCAAGTTTTCGGGCACTCTGCGCCAAATGTGGACTTCGCGATTCGGTGATGTTCATGCCTGGGCAGCGTGTTAAATGTATTACCATACTTTACTTAACTTCACTGTAGGACTGTCAGGGTATTTTTGTCCCCATTTTATGTCAGGAAACTGAAGCTCTGAGATGTTGAGACCTTTGTCCTATGATAGTAAGTGGCACAGGTAAGGTTTGAACTTGAATTAGACCCCTCAGGTGCCTTGCCCTGTATGCTGCTGCACCCAGGCTGGTACTGACAGTATGGTGCAGTGTCTGTGCTTCCACTGATTACGTCTGAGAGGTAGTTCTTGGGCTTTGTCAGTTCACTAACTCTATGAATACGATACTCTTCACCAATACAGACATTCCATTGGATTACCCATTTATAAAACTAAGTGAACTGAGGCTCTTCCCATATAAACAAAAAAATAGGAAAAGGGAAACCTCTGGTTTGGGTGAATCAGGCTGAATTGGAATTGCTTGTTAAAACTGGTGAAGGAAGTAGTAATTCTGAGCATTTTTGTGTTTTGTTCTTTTGAAATAGGAGTTTAGAACAATCGTCGACGTATGGCCACCACAACTTAGCTTTTCACCTACATTCCTAATCTTAAGGATACTCCTAACAGTCTCCGTTTATTCACTCGTGGTTACAGTACAAGTACAAGATCAGTGATATAATGAAATTCCTTCCCAAAGAAGTCATGCAAGGCCTTGGTGAAGGGACGGAGCTGAGTCTGGGCACAGAGGTGCTCAAATGAAGAAAGATCCCTGAGCTAGAAAGCAACATACTGGGCCAGCAGTTGTGGGGACTTGGGGAATGACAAGAAAACCAAACCAGCCGTTTTGCCTTTCTGGGCTTTTGCTCCTTCTTTGAAGTTTAAAAGCGTAAGATATTCTGGACATTCTGATACGTTGTTAGGACAAAATAATTGCTTATCTCCTTAGGTCTCCTTTGCTAATTCAGGGAGTTACTCTGGTGTTTACTAAAGTCACATTTTTTGTTTATTTTTCTGTTCATCAAACCTTAAATTCTTCTGTCCATCAATTCTTAAATTATCATAAATTCTTAAATTATCCCTTTTACTTCACTTGGGTCCAAAGACATCCTTAATCTCTCTTTTATTTTGACTCCACTTGAAGTCACCCTGGTGTCAGACAACGGCATTATCTCCCTGGCAGTGGCCCCACTTGACACATCAAATACATTCTGTGCACAACCAAATCTCCTTTCTGGAAACCGGCAGATCTTCTTAATCTCTATTTAAGACTCGATCCAAATCCTCTAACTCCTTCCCTTGCATTTAGAATAAAACCCCAACGTATTACTGTGACTTGTAAATCTGATATGATCTGGTTTCTACTTGTTCTAAACTCCAAATTCCCTTTCTTGGTTAGTTGAATGTTTCTTTGGTCCTGTCTCTCAGGGCCTGGCAGGGAGTCCCCTGGTTTGTGCTGCTCTGTTCCTGCTCCTTGCTCCCACTTGGCCCTTCTGATCAAATCTCAGCTTCCCTGACCTCCCCTCATCATCTCTCTAAATGACCCCTATCCTAGGCACCCATGTTTAACTCCCACATTTAAAAGCTGTGAATTTTATGTTTTAAGTCCTATTTAAATATTCCCTTATTGACAAAATACCTATATGGTTTACAGGATTTAGGTAAGACGTGAAGAATTCTGTCACATGTGTTTAGAATTTATTGTTTATCTCTCATCATTCTATGATTAAAGTTCCATGAGGGCAGGGGCTTGTCTCTTTTCTTCGCAGCCCAAACCACCATGCCTATAATGATTGCTGCTCCCTGTAAGATAGTGAGGAAATATTCCCTGAGTAAATGAACGCAGAGTCATAACATGCCCTGGATTACACATCCCGAAAGAGATTAGGCCGTGCTCTACTGCTTATATGGGAAGAAAATGAGAAAGAGAAAAAAGTGGAAAAAAGAAAAAAAAACCTAGGGAAAAGCACAGAGGGACAGGCAGTATAAATGGAGGATCACACTAAATCGTTGGGTGGGATTACTGCAGGCGTGTTGGTGACATTTCTGATCAGTATTGGTGGGGGACAGGGCCTCCATTCTCTGGATCATACTTCGATTTATTGGCCTCGCTTGATACATGCACAATCAGAAATGTTTGTCGAATGTCCTGAAAGAATGGAATAATGAATTATTGAACTGCTAAGAGCCAAAATGTGCCCCTTCCCTTTTTTATGGGTGCAGTGATATTCCCTTGATGCCAGTATTCAGCCGTGTGAGTCTCAGGTATTCCAGATACAATGAACGTGAAAACTGTTCCACGCAATAGAGTTGAGTCACTGTGGGAGGCGTCTCCCTTACAGTGTCACAGAGCTTATTCCATCTTCAGTAAATTGTCACCATGACTCTCCAGGGTGGCACACTGTGCGCATGGACTGAAAAACGCAGACAAGAGAAATGTCCTGTCTGTCGATTAAATGATGTAGCCCCCTGGTTAGATCCCAGCTTTCGGGGGCTCTTTGTTTTCAGCCAGTGGAGATTTGACAGCTGTTTATAAAATATTTACGTTCCGATCTCAATCACACTGACAGCACTTTTGGGTCTTTGGAAGATGATAATTATAGGTTAGGAAAATGATTTAAAAAATTGAATTTAATCTGTTGAGGGGAAAAAATCTATGTTAAAAATTGTACAAAGGAAAAGCATCCACCTTATTAGAGGATGGATGTCTGAGCAGAAATAGTAGATATTTATAATCCAGAAATATACCGTATGTAATATAAGAGGATGTTTTCCCCAACCGTGACTGCCCTGGGTACCTCAGCTTTTCTTGGTCAACTCTCTCTAACTGGATAGAGACTTCTCATCCTTCACTTGACAATGCCCACAAAAATGTCAAGGTTTGTATGATACATGGGTAAATTAAGTAGGATTTTGAAGTACCTATGTGGAGTTTTTGGAGAAAAAAAATTGAGTACATACTTTTTGGTATTAAATAAAGAGAGAGCAAAAAGGATTGAGAAGAATGCTAAGTATTGAATTTAAATAGAATTTCTTTTTTTTAATTAAATCATAGCTGTGTACATTAATGCAGTCATGGGGTACAATGTGCTGGTTTTATATACAATTTGAAATGTTTTCCTCAAACTGGTTAACATAGCCTTCGTGGCATTTTGCTAATTATTGTGTTGAGACATTTATATTCTACAGCTATTAAATTTCACATGTACCGTTGTAAGATGCACCATAGGTGTGGTCCCACCTGAATTTATATAGAATTTCTAAATAAGATATTTCCAAATCTATTAATTAGAAGCATAAATGTGCATGTAAGTTTTTTATAATCCGATATTATATTAGAAATGGTCACCAGGATGTGGTTATTCCATAGCAAATTTTTAAAGGTATCAAAAAAGGAAAAGAATTTGTGACTTAGAATTCTTGAAAGCCTTGATGATCCAGACAAAGTGGACCTCTTGCTCCTCCATCAGCTGTGAGTGGTTCCCTCCGTGTCTGAGTAATGAATGGAATCGACATCTGGGTGGCAGAGCCCACCTCAGCTGAGCTCAGAATATCATGGAAGAGAGGCAGGATCCAAGTGTGCCCATCATGTGTGCAGCCTGTCTCAACCGGAGGCCCAGCACCAGAAGCAGCTCAGCCCCCCACACACACACCGCCTCTGAGGACCAGGGCCCCAGTGCAGAGCTTGCCAGCAGAAGGGCTGTGAGTGCCGGGCGTCTCTCTTGTACACCAAGGCAAAAAGGCACATTGGATGGAGGTAGAAAGTGCAGCAGTTACCTTAAAGCTGTTGTAACGCATCGTATAAGCACAGGTGAAGAAATGACATTAAACTTTCAGAGGTGACCCACATGCAAACAATTCATTTCGTTTAATTAACTAATTACTTATTTATTTAGAGACAGAGTCTTACTTTGTTGCCCTCTGTAGTGTGTCATGGTGGCACAGCTCACAGCAACCTCAAACCCTTGGGCTTAAGCCATCCTCTTACCTCAGCTTCCCAAGTAGCTGGGACTACAGGTGCCTGCTACAACATCCGACTGTTTTTTAGTGACAGGGTCTCACTCTTGCTCAGGCTGGTCTCAAATTCCTAAGCTCAGGCAATCCACTCTCCCTGGCCTCCCAGAGTGTGAGGATTACAGGTGTGGATCCACTGGGCCTGGCCGCAAACAATTTATTTTTAAGAAATCATGCTTAAACTCACAGAGGAACATTTGGACTAAAAGGCAAAGAAAATCCAACCCAGTAACAAAAAAATGAAACAGAAAATAATACATCGTATTCTTCAATAAAAGGAACAAATGCGTATGTTATGTACACAAGACAAGTGCAATGCAAAAGAATCAAAATAAGTTGAAGTTATCGAAATAGACCGCAGATGGTGTTCACAGCAGAAATAAAAATGGTATCAGAATATGGACACCAAAAATAAAATAAATCCTATGGAATGACTAGAAAACATTATTACAAAGTAACGGCTGTAGAAAACCAGGAGTGATCAGGTGAAGTTATTATCAGGTGATTACTTTCTGAAATGGCAGACCTGAAGTTGGTGGGTGGTACTTTTTCACTGGAACAGAGTTTTTGATGCAATGCCATAATGTGAAGAAATTAAGTCACATTCCAAGAGAAATTTGAGTGGCAGTGAATAACTTTTGGAAATGGACTTGAAAATCAACGTCTCAGCCTTTTTACAGCAAACAACAGGCAACTTATACGTAAACGTAAGAAGAAATAAGTTCAAAGCACAGAGAAAAATGCCTTGAGAAAGAGAGATTATATTGGCTCAGGCCCATAGCTCTGCGGTTAGGGCACTGGCTGTATACACTGAGGCTGGTGGGTTCGAGCCCGGTCTGGGCCTGCTAAACAACAATGACAACTGCAACTAAAAAAAAAAGAAAGAAATAGCTGGGTATTGTGGTGGGCACCTGTAGTCCCAGCTACTCTGAGGATGAGGCAGGAGAATTGCTTAAGCCCAAGGGTTTGAGGTTGCTATGAGCTGTGACACCCTGGCACTCTACTGAGGGGGACATAGTGATACTCTGTCTCAAAAAAAAAAAAAAGAAAAAGAAAAATAGACATTATAATGCAATCAAAGGCAGAGCAACATGTGTATTATGTGCAATTTTTTACATGCCAGTATACCATAGATAAGAAAAAATCAATTCACACTGTTTCTTATCATCTTGAGGCTGCAAACCCTATCCAATTTTGACACATCCTTTCAGCAAACTAGTTATTCAATTACAGCTGTATGTTCCTGAGATAGAAGGAGACTTTCCTACGTAGCCTCTTGCAAGCGCTTCTGAGAGCTTGCAATCCAGATTTGATGACCAACTTTACATGTCTTTGGAGCACCTTGACTGCCACAGAAAGATTTTTCCATGGGACCGCAGGGTTTTATTATGAAAACAGAATAAAAACATGAAAAACGAAATGACCCTAAGACATACATCAGAGGAATGTAAAATAAGAACTGGGAAACTTAGCAATGTAAAAAGCAATGTGAAAACTTGAAGAATACTCCATAACTCACGCAGCTGTTAATGGGTTAAAAACGCCACGAGTGTTACATGTGACGCCAGATATACACGGGTTGTCAGGGGCATATTCTGAGCATATTTGGATGCTTTTCACAGTGATAGGCACAGCTAAGGCTTTTAGAAAATATTCTTGAAAAGGATGGGTTAATTGATATGTCAAGTAGAATACAAGGTAACGTTATTATGTGGTTTCAGGGCGTAGAGATTCCCCTCTGTGAGTAGAGGGCATTTCGTGAGACTTGAGAAAAGATGGGATTGTAACAGGCACAATGAAAGCAGAGGGCTCGTGGCTCGTGGGCTGCAGGGCAGGGAAAAGGCAGGTAGGGCCAGCAGGAGAAGGACCTTGTGTACTTCAATGACCTTGGATTGTGTCTTAAAAGTTACAGAATAACACTGAAAGAGTTTGAGCCGAGGGATATCATGAGGAAAATTAACTGGGCAACAATTTACGGTCATAGATTGAAAGTAGGGAAATAGGTGGATAGATCACTTTTCTAGGGGAAAGAATAGGGTGACCAGATTTTAACATCGGTAAGGCGGGACCACATGGCCGGGGCAGGGGACTGGGCAGGGCAGGGCCTGACAACAATGCAAACTTTGATAAGCAGTTCTCGATAATCACTTCTCAGCAATTATTTGTTATTATCACAGTTTAACATTATAAAATTAACAAAAATAATATAAAATTCATATTCTGGTGAAATAGCCACCTGGCAGCCGAAAACCGTATACTCCCTTCCTGTTCTCCCACTCATTCATGCATTCTTTCCAAAAATCGGGACTTTTTAAAAACTCTGCGGGACACAGGACAAATTGTTGAAAAGGGGGACTGTCCGGCCAAAAGCGGGATGTCTGGTCACCCTAGGAAAGAAGAGATTAAAGACCAAACTGGGAACACTGCCAGCAGGAGTGAGGGAAGGATGGCTTCAGAAGACCCCAGGAGTTAGTCTGGACCGATTCCTGCCCTCCTCCATCAGTTTTGTGTTGCCCTCTTTCGTGTCTTCATACTTTTTAATTCTTTTCATTATTTGTCTTTCATACTGTAAATACAAATAGGTTTGATTCATAGAATGGAAAGCAAACTCCATCACCTCCTAGGTTCTGCCCGGACTTCAGTCTCACCACCTTCCCTCCCTCTCAGCGTCCTGGACCCCTGTCCTTGAATTCCCCTAGTTCATCTTCCCCTCGCCCCTCAAATCACTGCAGTTTGACCTCTGATCTTATCACTCCCCTCCATCTACATCATCAAAATGAGTAAAGACCTTCTAGTGGATAAACCCCAAGGATTATTGGTCCTCACTTCCCTGACTTCTCTGAAAACCAGCGACCGAATACCACTCACTTTTTTGAAATTCTTTCTTTCCTTGCCTTCCAAGGAACCTCCCTCTCCTTGAATCTTTTTATAAGCCTCTTTGGTTTTTTCAATATTTGTTCTTTTCCTCTTTTCTCTTGATTTTCTTATTCTGTCTGCTACTGAAGTGAGAATCCCCTTCCCTCGCCTTCAAAGTTCTGTTCAGAAGATTTTTCTTCTTATTCCACTTAACTTTCAGGCTTAAACTAGGACCGGTTAACCCCATAACTCAAATCCTTGCCTCAAACGACATATTTTTCCCTAGTCCACATCTATATATCCAAGTAGACAATGTCTTGGGAAATTTGGCTCTATACCCTCAAATCAGAACCACAAAGCTGAACTCTGGGACCCCTTCTCCTCTGTATCTCCCTCCCTCCTCTGGGAGTCACACAGGTGCAGCCCCAGAACAGAAGCCATCCCTTTCATCGCTCTGAAATGAGACTCTCACCATGACTGAAATCGAGTCACTTCCTAAGTGGCTCAGCATTAGTGACTTCCGTGACTCTCAGTTGTCTTATCTATAAAATGGAAAAAAACAATAGCACCTAGCAGGAGTATTATAAACATAGTAACTGGCACCATGTAAGGCCTCAGTATGACTTTTTCACTGTTCAAAATAATCAGATGCCCCCTTGAGCTGGGAGGCGTCATGCTCAAGAGCCCCGGCTCTGGACTCAGCTCCTCAGCTCCAGGCCCCCAGCTCTGTTAGCAGCTGATGGGTTAGACACGAGGCCCTTCCTGCCTGGTGCTTCTCCTGTACCCTGAAAACTACAAAATAACCTTTCTCATCAACCCTGCACAGTTCACAGAGACGAACCTGCTCCGGATATTTCATGCCCCGTACTATGAGCCGTTATTATTTCACCTCTGTAACTCTTAGTTTCTATCTGCAAAATGGGAAGAAAGAAGTACCCTGCTGGGCATGATTGTTGTGCAAATACCAAAAGAAATTGCTTGAGAAGTTCTTAGCACTTGGTAAATCAGTGTAAAAGGGCAAAAGAACTGTGAGCGTCAAGAGATGGCCTCACTGGGCAGCAGCTGCAAAAATCAGTAACTTCTTGCAAGAAGATTCAGAAAGAGAAAGTGACTGTGATGTGTAGACAAAGTTTTAAACTTAATTTGTAGAAGTGTGGAAGCCAATGAAAGCCAGGCGATGTGGTCAGGGACCAGCATTGCATTTGAAGCTGATCTATTTCATATAAATGGATTTATTTTCACTTTACTAAAGGTGAGGGGACATTCGAGAACAAACATCTGCAGAGACTAACGTACTATAGTAAGATCTTATATGGGGAAGTGACAGTAATTACCACATTATATCCCAGCCGCTAAACCAGTGTATGAAATAAAGTTAAAACAAACTCAACTAAATGTATTCAATTAAAGAAAATACTATGTTTTCTGGAATCACACAAATAACATTGAAATAGCGTATAATAGCGTATGTGTGTGCATATATACAGAGATGCACAGAAAATCAAGTGGCTTGATTTTTAAATGGTACATAAAGGATTCTGACCGCTAACCTAGCTCAGTGCCTAGCACACAGTAGGGTTGGACAAATGATCAAAGCCCACATTTGCAACTTGTGTAACTTATATTGGAGGTCCTCATCTCAGAAAAACATATTTTCCCCCACCAGTAATAATAAGGCCTTGAGGTGAATTTGTAAAACGGGGAATGTAAAGGAAAGGTCAACAACTGGAAACAAATAACTTTCTAGAAGGTTCTCCGTGGCTTTTCCATGTGCCGCCTCCAGCTTAGCTCCAGGCCTCCAGCTCTGTTAGCAGCTGATGGATCAGACACAAGGCCCTTCCTGCCTGGTGCTTCTCCTGTACCCTGAAAACTACAAAATAACCTTTCTACAAAATTCACCTCAGGGCCTTATTATTACTTGTGGGGGAAATAGGCTTTTTTGTGATAGGGACCTCCAATATCAGAGGAAAATAAAAATGATTCACTTCCTACTGGACATGGTTCTTGCAAAGTTACATCCTTGGATATAGTTTTATAAAAGTTGATGTGAGCAGAAGTGCAAATATAACTTAGTTATGTGTTCTATTTTTATGTTCTTGTGCGGGGAAAGAGAAAAAGGAAGATTTCTATTCATGTGTCATACTTGGAGACTTATGGTAGTTTGCTAATTATAAGTTCTATTGTCTTGATCTCAAAAGGAATTCAAGAGCTGAACCAAGTATAGTAAGGTCTCCCAGACCCCAGTGATTACACAGCTGCAAAAGTTCTAGCCAAAATGTCAGCCTGCCTTAGTATTTTTGCAGGCCAAAAGGCCAAGCAAATTAAAGTCAAAGAGTTTCTCATTTCTTACAAAAATTTGTGAGACCTAACAATAGAGCTCAAGCCTGCATCAGAAACTTTAGTCTCTGTTTCGACCTCCTGGACTGTTGGCTGAGTCAAGTTTTTTCAATCTGTTGAATTGGAGATAATCTTACTTTCATCTATCCCTGCTTTTCTAACAAAAGCATGTTGAGCTACCTGGTGTCAAGGTATCATCATAGGGTCCAAAGTGAATCATTGTTGGCATGTCCTTATGCACATGCTTTGGGCCAGCTGGTGTAACTCTTTAAGGCAAGGATTAGCTTCCTGCATCTCACTTTTTCACAGGCCTTGGCATCCAGCTGACTTTTCATATCTGAAGTTAGTTCATTGTCCTGCACAACCAGACATACTCTTAGTGCAATCTTGAAACGCTTCCTCTATAAGGACAATCTTTCTAAAGACTCCCCAGGTAGCATGACATAAGCAATTGATGTAATGTCACTTGATTGCCCTTTTGGTAAAAATAAATATTAAGAAAATGTAAAGTAAAAGAACAGACATGGAAATTTTAGTGTTCAGAATATTAGTGATTTAAATGTCTTATCATTTTTGATGTTTTTACATTCTTCATAAGGAACAATACTACTTATATTTTTTTGGAAAAATTTATTTTATTTTTTTTCACTATTTTAGTCCAGTCTGTTTATTTATTATTTTTTTTTAAGTCATAGCTGTTTGCATTAATACTATCATGGGGTACAGTGGGTTCTTTCTATATACAATTTGGAATACTTTCATCCAACTAGTTAACATAGCCTTCATGTCATTTTCTTAGTTGTTGGGTTAAGACATTTATATTCTACATTTAGAAAGATTCACATGTCCCCTTGTAAGATGAACTATAGGCGTGATCCCACCAATCACCTTCCCTCCATCCATCCTCCCCACTCCCCTCCCCTCCCCTTCTACTTATATGTTTTGAAAAGATACTATTAAAAATTTGACTTAATAAAAAATGTACATAAAATAAAAGGCAGACAATAAAAAAATGTGAACTGATCAGAAAATATATTTATAAGAAAAATTATAATATAAAATATAAATATATTATTTATTTAGTTATATTATAATTTATAATTATAGATTATATTTATAAGAAAAATTCTCTTTTTTTATAACTTCTGTGTTTTATTTTCAAAAGACATATTCTCTTATATTACATTGACAAGTATTTGCATTCAAGATTTATTGTCTTCTATATCAAGCCTTTTCAAAAATTTGGATTTCCAACAGTTTAGGGTCTGATACCAAGTTATGAACTACTGGTTTTGAAAATGAGGGCCAATTAAAACAGCAACTAATCAAAAAAAAAAAAAAGCAACTAATCTTTGTTGTCAGAATTTTTAAGAAAACAGAAGACTATTGTGTAAACCCCATACTGATAAAAGAACCTAGTCTTAGAATAAAGATGGACCTTCATAAGAAAAGCCAGCAGGTGCATTTGAACCAACGTGTGTTTGTGTACATGTGTAATATTTCAAATCTCATGCAATTTTATTTGATAACATTGTATTGTATAGAACTATTTTGGAGACACTCATTTCACAGTGGGACATGAAGGAGAGAACTGGAATTACCTGAACTATCCTAGTGCTCCCCTTGTAGAATTATCTAGTTTCACATAAGCACTTTGAGGAAGGTGGAAACAGCAGTCCATGTGTTTGCATTCAATTTGGAATGTTCAAGTAAGTTGAGAGATACCAAAGTACAACCAACCATCTTACCAATTTCCCCCCCTGCAGAGCCTGGCATTAAGAAGTTGGGCTAAGAAGGTAGGGTCAGCAGTTGTGGGCTCTGATGACTCAGTGCAGAAATGTCAGCAGCTGGGAGGAGCAATTTCTCAAGGTGGTGTGAGAACAGGCATTGGAGAAAGGGTTCCTTTCCCTTTATTTCCTCTTTATACTCTGACATCTTTTCCCCTCGGTCTGAAATATATGTTAGCTCCTAAATTTCACGATAAAAACACTTTAATACCATTTTGATATGATGATTCGAATATGGACAGGCAAATCACTTAGAAAACGTTCACGCTGGTCTGTTACCTTTGAAAATAAAGCAAAATTGTGTTAACATCATCTGTCTCCAAAGCCTTTGATTACTTTGTGCTCTTCATTGTCCCTTATGTAATTAATATATACACATCATTCCTTTACCATTCGTTGGAGATCCATTGTAATTTTTAATCTTTTTTTCTTTTTTTTACTGACAACTCTGTTAGTGTAGAATTCTTTAAAAAAAAAAAAAACCTGACAACAATAGAATATCCTTTATTGGGGCTACTTTTAAATGGTCCAATCTGTGCCCCTTTTTTAATGAATTTTAATTTGAAATTTATAGTTTGCTCTTTTGATGGTTCTATCTCTCAATTGAGGAAAAGTTCTGAGACTCAGCATTGAATATATGGTTAATTTGAGATGAGTTATTAAGTCAATTTTTTTTTTTAATCTGAGTGATTGATGGGCTCTTGGGACTTCAAGCAATGAAGTGAATTTATCAAAATAAATTTGCAGTTTGACCATGGCCTTCCTCTGTGTGAATGACAATGCAATCCTAATATTGCTCATACAAGATTTACAAGTATGCTGTATTTCTCAGACTAACCAGTAGATGGAATGGTGGGTGTTGTGTTGAAAAGCATCCTGAGCCCTCTTTGGCCTCAACCAGAAGGAATGTCAGGATTGGTTTGTGACATCTACAAAAGGCACGAGAGCCAAGAGTTACAGCATGACGGTGGGGGTTGCTAGACTAACATAAGATAACAGCTTAAAATTGACCTTGTAATTTAGCACTTGGTTAGATTGTCCTGGGAGTCTTTTCTGTAGTTGCATGCTTTCTGTCTTGATGATATGTTTGCTTTGAATACCTGGCACATTGAGACCCAATAAATAATAATCATTGATTGATTGATTAATGACTATACAAGTTAACGATGATTTGGGCCCCTAAAAGTTGCATCCTCTCATAGCTTCTCCAAAGTAATTTTACCGATTTGATTTTTGTTAAGTCTGTTCATTCTGTAGCTGCAGTGTGAGAACACGAGTGCAGTCCAATGTCTTTATTCTCCTTGATTGTTTCTCCTCTTGCTCAGGGTTAACAGCTTTGAGTTTCTGGCTGGGTGAGGCGACTCACACCTGTAATCCTAGCACTCTGGGAGGTGGAGGCAGGTGGATTAGTTGAGCTCAGGAGTTGGAGACCAGCCTGAGCAAGAGCCGATCTCTACTAAATGTAGAAAAACTAGCCGGGCATTGTGGCAGGAGCCTGTAGTCCCAGCTACTTGGGAGGCTGAAGCAAGAGGATCACTTGAGCCCAAGAGTTTGAGGTTGCCATGAGCTGTGACGCCGCTGCACTCCACTCAGGGTGACAGTGAGATTCTGTTTCTAAACAAGCAAAACTAGCTTGAGTCTCTACATCTTCCATATTCTCTGTTTTTGTACATCTCTGGGGAGAAAGAAGCTTTTCTCCCTCACCTGTATGTCAGCCCCTTTTCTGCCATTTTTTTCTCTTGCCAACGTCTTGCTACCTCAGTTGCTCCCAGTATTTCTCTCCTTTCAATACGGATCTGCCAGTCCTTCAGATTTTGGAATGAATCCCACTTCCCCTCTCTGTGTCTCTCACCTCCAGCAACCATCCCATCCCCCCCTTAACAGGGGCATCTCCAGCCTCTGGATTCCCCCTGGAGAAATCTTTCTATGATGACAGAAATGTTCTGTATCTCTGCCGTCCAGTGCAGTACTCACTAGACCCTGTGGTTATTGAGCACTTGAAATGTGACTAAAATAACTTAAATAAAGGACCTTTTATTCCTTGTTTTAAATTTGTATTAGAACCAGTCACATACAGCAAGTGCTTACCCTGGTGGACAGCAGGTAAACAGTCCTATTTAGAGTTACTCAGCTGAGCCACAGAACACAGAGAACTGTGTGAGTGGATGTTCCCTGTTCTCCCGAGGATGGTACATGACTGGTACCATTCCAACATGCATGGAAGAGATGCTAGCTCGTTACAGGCAGTGGATGCCTGAAGGCATTAAAACTTTATTCTTTCTGCTTAGGTAACTGAGGTCTTGCTTCCATGCCCATTGAAAGAAGAAGTCCAAATGTCTGTCATTTGCAAAGATCATCAGTGATCTCTAAAAGGCAGTGCAGGGTAAGTTTCTCATTTGGGCTTCAGATTCTCTGCTTGAATAAAAGTGATCACTGTGCCCCAAATGGTACCTTAATTTGTTCATTTTTAGCCTAGGATTTTGCTCTCTCCTCTTCCCCTTATATCTTGTTTCCTCTCTACACTTACTAAATGACTTGCATTCTTTAAGACTCACGTTCTGGTTTTCTGAGATGCTTCTACAGGCCAGATAAGCTTACACAATCACTATCTTTCAGTATTTAAAAAAGTATCTATTGAGAGCCTAAGAGATTCCACACAAGCACGAAACATAGGATGGTTAATAATAGATAGGTTAATAATAATAAGGATAATAACAGATTAATATTTGTTGACAATTTCTGATATATCAGATACTCTTCTTAGCTCTGTGTGTGCGTGATTTCATTTACTTGCCAAAAGAATCCGATGACATAGATGTTACTATTATATAACTTGAACATATGGGAAAACTGAGGTGTATAAAAGCAACTTCCCCAGGTCTGCTGATCAGTAAGTGACTCCTTACAAGACCATGCGTACATCCCGGCACTTGTCAGCTCTTCTTAGACCTCAATGGTGCTGAAAGACCCCTTTCCTGTTACATCTCTTCTATTTTGATTTTACATTGTTGTTAACTTTGGTTTCTAAACCTGTCACACGTGTGGTATGGACCGAGTTGCCTTCTCATTTGTAGTCCAGCAAACACCTAACGATCTATTTTAGGTGGTATTTTTCTTTTTCTTTTTTTTTTAAATTTTATTTTATTAAGCCAAATACACATGGATCATGGATACACTCATGCATATGTGGGGTACAATGTGCTGACTTTTTTTTATACACTCTAACATAGTTCCATTAAACCAATTAACACAGCTTTCACCTCATTTACTTGATTATTGTGCCAAAACATCTATGTTCTACGTTTCACAGACAGAGGGAGGGTAAAGGTTGGGATCACACCTATGGAGCATACGCCAAGGTACAAGTCAAATCTAGGTAGTATTTTTCAAATTACGGATACGAATCAGTCCTGAAATCAGTTTATCAAGTTCATACCTAATTTTTTAATGGATCAGAACTAAAGAATAAAACTGAGGTGGTCCATATGGTGGAATTTTATTCAGCAACAGAGAGAATGAGCCATCAAGCCGTGCGAAGATGAGAAGGGAGCTCACATGTCTATTGCTAAGGGGAAGACCCTAATCCAAAAAGGCCGAATACTGAATGATCCAAACTACCTGACCTTCTTGGACCAGCACCGCTAGGGAGATGGCGAACAGGATCGGTGGTCGCCAGGGTTGCCAGAAGGGAGGGATGGATAGGAGGGATCTAGGCTATTTTTAGGGCAATGAAACTATTGTTAGAAACTGCAGTGGTGGATGTATGTCATTACATATTTGTCTAATTTCATAGAATGGCCAGCACCAAGAGCGAAACCTGATGTGATCTATGCAAGTTAGTTAATCATAACAGATCATCAGTGTTGATTGATTAATTATAACCCAAATACGAATTCATGGAAGATGTTAATAGTAAGGAGAACTGAGACCGTCCAGGGAAAGATAAGGAGTGTGTTGGGCACCCTCTGTAGTTTTTTGTGCTACTTTTTTCAAAACCTAAAACCACACTAAAGTATAATGTCTATTCATTTAAAAAATAGAATAGAATAGATTGTGTCTAAGCAGATTGTGCATTGTGAGAACAAATATTTGTGCATTGTGAGAACAGTTTTAGAAACCTTTATATACTTGTGTGTGTGCGTGTGCATGAGTGCACTGGTTTACAATATAAAAACATATAAGATGTATTGGGTGGCACCTGTGGCTCAAAGGAGTAGGGCAGCACCGGCCCCATATGCCAGAGGTGGTAGGTTCAAACCTAGTCCTGGCCAAAAACTGCAAAAAAAAAAAAAAAAAAAATATATATATATATATATATACACACATATATACATACACACACACACATATGTATATATATGATATATACACTAAAAAACTATTCAAATATAAATATATATGTGAATTACTATGGAAAAGAAGTAGAACCCTTTAAAAGCCACTGTTTTAGAGATCATTGCAAACACACAACTCCTGTTTGCCTGTGGGTTAGAGTCCTGTAGAATCCTAGTCATGACCATGAGCCTGCCTGGCGTAGGTAGGAGCAGTCTTTCATCCACAGACTTTCATAGGAATGAAATGTGCCTGGTGTGCTGTGTCTGTTTTATAAAAGGATTGCAGATGATCGTTGTGGGATACTTTACAAGAACCTTTAATCACGGGAAATACAGTTAACCCAAGTGAGGTAGATGATGAAATATTTTTGTCGGAACACTTTTTAGTGCCCTGGTTGGGCGTGGTAGTGCCCTACTCAAGTTTTGGTAAATACTGGGAGTATCTTGTTTTTTGCTTTTGACAGTGGCACAACTGAATTATAGCCTCGAAGTAGTATCAGGCCTAATGCATGGGAAATTCTTGAAATGGCCCATGAATGGAGAAAGCAGGGTTATTTCATTCCCACAATTGCCCCCCAGTCAACCTTCCTCAGAATAGCTACTCAGTAAATGCAAGCCTGCTTTTTGACAAACTCCAGTTATTATCATTTTTTGTGATCGCCATTAATAAAGACAGCAGTGTCCATTTGGTGGGTCTGTGGTTTTGTTCAGTTTGTTTGCTTTGTTTTCTTCTTATTATTTTTTAATCGCTGTGGTGTGGGGATGGGCTGGGAAGCAGATGGGCTTGTCAGTTGCCAGCCCGTCCTGGTGTTGGGGCTGAGGGAGGTCTCCCTTCCGTGCGCTCTGCTGGCCTCTGCTTCCTCTGCCGTTTTGCCCGTCCTGTGCCCACCTCCTTCTTTACAGATCACCAAGTGAGTTTTGACTCTATCTCAGCATGACAGCTTTTACTTTCACCTCAACTAACTCATCAGCTTTTGTCTTCTTAGGTAACTCAGAATAGTTACCGCCTGGGTAACACTTTGCTAAACTCCCAGATCCCTGGAATTCACACTAAACACTCAGATTTCTTTCTCTTGCCTCACAATCCTGAGAAGAGGGAAAGATGAGTGCTTCTTGTGACAAACACACAGAAGGGGACCTCGCCACCTGCCAGTGCCACCTGTAATGGGCCGTGGAGATGGAATCACGACAGGAAGGAACAACACACGCAGTACATTCACTTCTGTGCACTGCACGATGGCAGCTAGGCCTGTTTGTATTTCTAAAGCAGAACAACTAAAACTTTATATATTTGATTCCCAAATTTAACAATAAGCTAGTCTTCGAAGATTGGAGTTGAAAATGCCAGTGCACTCTTAAATTTTGTAGGACGCAACTTAGAGTACACTTACGTTTTACTTAGTTACAGTATGCCCTTACCACTCTGAGCTTCCTTTAGAGCTGTAGTCCCCAGGCTGTGGGCTGCAGACAGTATGAGTCCATGGCCTCTTAGGGACCAGGCTTCATAGCAGGAAGTGGATGGAAGGGATGGGAGCAAAGCTTCATCTGTATTTACAGCCATTCCCATCCCCGCATCACCACCTGAGCACAGCCTCCTGTCAGCTCAGTGGTGGCGTGAGATTCTCACAGGAGCACGGACCCTACTTAAATTGCATGTGTGAGGGATCCAGGTTGGCCACTAGTTATGGGAATCTAATTCCCTCTCCCCCTCCCACCCTTATCTGTGCAAAAATTGTCTTCTAATAAACAAGTTCCTGAAGCCAAAAAGTTTGGGGGCTGCTGCTTTAGACACTTGAAGAAATACAGATTTCTCGGCCTTTCTGCAGGCCCCCTGAATTAGAATCTCTAGAGGTGGTACCCAGAAATGTGTCCCTTTGAAGAAATCTCTGATGACTTCATTAGGTTAGGGAACCAGCAGGAGAAAATCTTGTTTCTTCCAAAATATCCAAACAATTTTCTAAAGTGTGTGTTCACAAGGAAAAAAATGAACACTTTTTTTTTCTTCATGAAACCAAGTTTCAAAAATGGGATCCCAAAATATATTCTTTGGGTCTTCCTCCTGGCCCCCATGAAGAATTAAAAACCAGCAATATTCTAATTTAGTCTTCATATTAAAAAATTATTTTTACGACATCAGAGAGCAGCAGACTTTATTCATCTAAGGACCTCTTTGCCTGCAAATGTTTACATGGAGTTCCTCTGAGCACACAGAGGCAGCTCGTGTAAGCCATCCTCTCAAACCCAGCTGTGTCAGAGCAGCTACGCAGCCTGGGAAGGAAAATAGATTTGGTTCTATTTTTCATTTATCTCTGATTCAATAGTACCAAACACATTTTTTAATTTCCTGCTTGTATGTGTCCCTGTTCTTTGTGTTTTCAAATAAAAGTTACAGGCACATTGGTCTTGTATCCTAGAGTTAATGGGGCCTTCTGTGTATGTCCAGAATACTTCCCAAACCTTTTCATTTTATATTCTGTGAAATGGAGACAAGTTACCTTTATGCCTTTGGAAGAATGACCTGGAAAATTGGCCCTCCCACATCTTGTCACGTTCTCCACTTGAGTTCTGGTTCCTGTTTCTTCCTCTTGGTCTCCTGTGTAGACAGTGAGTCCCCTTCTGGCCATACCAGAAACTTGTCCAGTGCTGCTGTCTGAGGCTCTAGCTTCTCCCACTCTGTCTGTCCTCCCAAGCTCTCCTTGTGGCCCGTGAAGCAGTTCTCTGTTCCTGGGTCAGTGTGACAAGTCATTCCTGGAGAAATCTGTAAGCCTTGGAGACCAAGCCTATCATCAGTGTAGGTCTCCCTGGCCTCCGGGGGTACATCTAGTCCTCCTTTCACAATGTCTCCATTTACACTTGGCAGTGGCTTTGCCAAAGTTCCCTCTCCATTCCTGCCCCTAATTCTAGATCTTAGCGCTTGAAACCAGTATTATCTTACAGGAGCCGCTGGCCATTCCCCTGCAGCAGATGCCTTGTGTCTCCTATCTCTGCAGGAGAAATGTCCCTTCCACGAGGACATTCAGTTGTCCACCTGGACTCTCCATCCTCTCCCTCAATCTGTTTGCCAGACCTCTCACCCTGGCATTTCCAGCCTTAAAAATTAAATTTCCTTTCCTAACAAATGAATACATTCTTCCTGACCTCGTTTATTTGTCTCTTTTAACTAACTCATCCGAGACGTGAGTGCCTACTGTGTGCTGGCGCCGTCTCCTCCAATCAGGGGACCTTTGTCTGCCTTCCCTGAGCTCCCAGGCTTCTCAGCATGGTCTGCACTTCCCTCTGGTCCTTCTCGTCCTTAACTCAATGTCACTTTCCATGCGTCTACCCCTTAATTATCCCAAAACATCGGTCTTAAAGGTTTTCGGTGAACCCTTCTCCTTTGGAACCTTAAGCTATTCTTCCCCTGCTTTGTCTGTTTATCAACTTTCTTAGAACTGGGCGGCGTTGTTACTTATTTCTGGACATCCTTATCAATCTTACTCAGAATCCTGCCTTCTTCCGTTTTCTCTTGTTATTTCCTGGGTTGGGGCTGGATTTTTCCTCTGTGCCTCCTGCCTCCTGAACAAAAAAGACATTTCCTGAGACTGAGTTCTCTGTCTCTCCCCCTAGACACTCTCTTTTCATCCTATTCTGCACCTCTTTTCTCAAATCACTGTGGGAGCTGTTGGGCCGACAGTCCAGCTTTGTATTTCACCGTTTAAATGATCTCATCAAGGCTTGGTTTCTGTGTGTTGCTCACTGCTTTTATCTTAGCCAGAGAGTCACCCTCATACCAAACTCAGCATCTCCAAAATGCAGATTCGTTTACTTCTCTCTTGCCTAAAAGTTGCATACATATATCATATCACAAAGATGTATCTCCTTTTTTCTTTTAATCTTTCAATAGTTATTATATCTCTGGTTCCTCAGCCTTGAGAAAATATGTTAAACATCTCCATATTTTTTCTTTTTCTTTCTTTGTTTTTTTTTTTTTTTTTTTTTTTTTTTTGGCCAGGGCTGGGTTTGAACCTACCACCTCGGGCATATGGGGCCGGCGCCCTACCCTTTTGAGCCACAGGTGCCGCCCCTCCATATTTTTTCTATTCAGCCAGTTGAGACGGCTGGTTAAGTGTCCCTTAGTCCCCCCTCTACCTCTGTCTTCGTGTGAGAACCTGTGTGCTGAGATCCTGCAGGTGTGTCCTAGGGGCTTTATCCCTCTTCCTGATTCCCACTGTACCTACCTCAGCCCTCTGACTTATGAACTGGTTGTCATTTAACTTCGTGACAGGTCTTCAGTGTGAATTCAAACCATAAAAATTTAGAGCTTCAGGAGGATGCTGAGGTCCAAAGGGGAGAAGCACTTTTCTCAAACAAAGCTGCTATGCCACCCCGCAAAAGCAAATATGTTATCTGCTGTAGACTTCTGGATGTTTTCGTCTTTTTCTCTATGTTTTAACCCTCTTGTCTACGAAGTCTTCCTGGGAAAACCCTACCCTGATCCTGAGGAGTCAACACAAGTCGACTTTCTCTGTTGCGTCCTTCCTTGCTTTCTCATTCCTGGTGAAGAACTCATCCTACTTAGTCCCCTGTATCTTTGTAATTATCACAGACCCCCTCCCATTGCTTTTACAACTTAAAAGTGATATGTAACAAGTGTTTTGTGTTGCATTGCTTTGAAATTTGGGGATCTATACAGACTCTATTGCACCTAATTTTATCGGGAGTTTACTACTGCTTACAAATGTTCTTTCTTCATCACTTAAGGTCACATCCTCATTTAGAATTTGATTTTGAGTCCCTTGCCCTTTGTGTCTTGCCTGACCAACAGGTAGCTTTCAGATACCTGTTACATAAGGACCATCTCTGTCACTCGAGTCTTCTACTCAAAGCACGTCAATGACACTGTATTGCCTTGGAATAAAGCACAAGAAGCTATAGTTAAATTGTAAAAGACTGTGTCTAAAGAAGAAATAGAGTTCTAAGATAATAGAATTTGGGTTGCCTCTATAGAGTTTGGGCTCAAACATTCTGCTGCTTTACTGTTCTAGGTTCAGATTAAACAGAATTCTCATCTTATCCATAATGCCTTGGTTTCTAGAGAGCAGAGCTCTAATTTATTTCATCAGAGTGTGAGATTGGAAGCTTAGGTCTCTTCTTGGTAATTAGGACATGCCTTGTTGTTTTGTTCCAGTCCTGATGATTAGAAACACCGTTTGGGGTTCTTCTACAAAGAAAGAACGGGGAGTTCTAGAGATAATAGGATTGAGGGGAAATGCCATATTCCATTTTATACGGTACAGAGAAAGTGAAAGGGAGGTGAATTTCTCTAAAGGACATCCCTGCCCACATAGTTAAACACTGTCTTCTACGTCCTTAATCAATTTCTGCTCTCACTGAGTTCACCCTGGGTTTCGGTTTGTCAGCGTGGAGCTTGTTGACACTGGTGCCCGGTCAGGAATAGGCTCCACACTTCTGGACACAAACCTCACTCATGTGACTGTGAACTTGGAGCCAACTTTCCCTGAAGTTAGGCAAGAATTCTAATGCCTTAAAAGGGAAAGGTAGGGTGAAAATACTTAAGTCCCATACCCTTTCCTTTTAAAATGTTCTGTGCTCTCTCTTTCCTTGTGTTCATTGCGCTGAATTAGTTTCTTCGCTCTGTTTGTTTCAGAGATCTTGTTGAGCCAACTTATTATTTGTGCAATTAACAAAGTGTTGTTTCTTTACATACTGTTTGATTTGTTCCTACAGGGAACTTACTTCTGCAAGGAAGGCTTTACTAGTTGTTTTTTTTTTTTTAATGCTTTGCTGGATGAAATTTTTAAAAGCACAGAAATTCATCATGATTTAAAGTAAAGAATCAGACGCGTAGATTTAAGTAATTTTCCTGAAATTATTCAGGTCTCGACCTGTACGTGTCACCCAAGTTGATTCTAATATGAAAGGGCCTTTTGACTAAGAGATAAAAAGAGAAAACTAAATTTAGTTTAGGCCTAGAAAAAGTAAGACAGACCCAGAAAGATCTTACACAAGATCAAGGGAGCATGGGGTGGAGAAGAGGAAGTTAAAACAGACACCTGATTCTAGCACACTACTAATGATATATTTCATTTTAAAAAATGCAATCCACTATATTTTTAAAGCTTTTTTTTTTGAGACAGGGTCTCATTTTGCTACCTTCAGTAGAGTGCTGTGGTGTCATAGCTCACCGCAACCCCAAACTCTTAGGCTCAAAACCATCCAGCTTTTAAAGTAAAAAGTTACAAACATATTTAAAAGCAGAGAGTGGTATAATCAATCCCCTGTACCAGTCATTCAATTTTAATCATTAGCAATATACGTCTAACTTGTTTTTCCTATACGCCCCCCACCCTTCCCACAAACACTGAGTTATTTTAAAACAAATGCAAGACAAAAATACTTCTGCATGCACACAAATTAATGCATAATATCAAACGTGACTTTTAAAACTAACATGTTTGATTTGAAGAGCTCTGATACTATACAAGAATAAGAAGCCAGGTAAGGTTTTATTTTAGTCAACTCAATTGAAGTATAAGGCATGAGAAATAGCATTCACTCACTTTAAGTGTAAATTTGGATGAGGCTGGATAAATCTGTCTCCTGTTATCGCCACTAAGTCAGGCCATAATACATTTCCATCACCAGAAAAAGTTTTCTTAACCCTTTCCTAGACAGTTTACACCCCGAGCCTGTGACAACCATTGTTCTATTCTGGGGCCTATTGATTATATTTTTCTTTCTAGAATTTTATGAAAATGGAATAAAAAACATGTACTGCATATTTTTGGAAATTTTACATGATACCGTGAATATCAACATCTCATCTTTTTTAAATCAAATTTTAGAAATTTGATCGCACAATAGTCAAAATTTGTCTTTATTCTCTCTGCTGAATGATTGTTGTTGTTGTTTTTTTTTAATCTCCAGTTTGGGGTGGTTATGTATAAAGAGATAATGAACAACATGCCTGTACAAGTTTCTCCATAGACATATATTTTTAACGTCTGTGAAAATGCTTATAAATACCTAAGGGTATATATAGGTGGTCACCTGGATAGGACGTGTATGTTTGTATGATAAACGTCTGTTGTGTGTTTTTCCCAAGTTGTTGTCTCATTTTATATTCCAACCAGCTCTATGCAAAAGTTCTACTTGCTTCACATCCTTGACATCGTAAGTATAGCCAGTCGTTTTAATTTTAGCCATATTCATGGGTATGCGGTAGCATCTTACTGTGGCCTTAATTTGCATTTCCTTAATAACTAATTTTGCTGAGCAGGTTTCCCACAGTGTAACTGGACACCTCAAACTCTGATCATCATTTCTTCACCTCAGTGGGGCAACCAAGCTCAGCTTGGTTCTTCTTCCTCTGCTGACCATCCAGATATTTGTTCAAAACAAAAGCCCAATTGTAGGTTTCTCTTTGCTCACTTATCCCAGTCTTATTCTTGAAAAGTTATTTTATATATTTTGTACAGTTTTCTGGAGTTTTTGTGTATGTTTTGTTTTGTTTTTGGAGGAGATGGGAGGGAAGTAGATCCCATTTCATCCTATTACTCTGTCATGGCTGGAATTGGAAATTAAGGTTAGTTTTAGGGAAAGAATTTTTCAGATTTTTTTTTTTTAAATCAGGGGCCAACCTCAGAAAATTCAAGTCATAGTGTATGGAAGAAAACCCTTATCGCATTTAGGTTCACTCTCTGGTGATAAGAAAATATGACACTAAGACAGAAAATGAAAAACAAGCCCCCTGCTCAGTTTGGGGAATTCTGCAAAACAAGGATGACAGTGGAAAGGACAAGATGAAATAGTCTACATGGTGCCTTCCAGCTTTCCCACCTGCAATTGATCCCGGAGAGGGAACAGGTGCATTTGTGAAAGTGATGTATGTACTGAGACAGGGAGCTGTTTTCTGTGTTCCTCTACCAACATTGTAGTGAACTTGGGAATTCAGCCTGGTCAGTCAGAGGGAAGCCCTGGAATGTAAGTTCCATCTCGGCATAGACGGGACCCTGGATGACTGGAGGACTTGGCAGCCCAGATAGGGATGCCATCACATGGGTGAAGGAAGGAGACTGTGATCCAGGGCTGAATGTGCATCACAGCCAGACCCTGGGAAAGGCCTCATAGTCAGAAGGAGCAAGATGAGGCAGAGTTTAGGAGATATTCACCTAAGGTCAACAAGGCAAGAAAATGCAAATGGAATGCATACAAGTGGTAAATCTCACTCCAAATGTCAACAAGATAGGGGCCCCCAGATGGCCCATGAGCCCAGTTGCAGACCTCAGAGAAGATACAGTCTGGAGACAGACTGTTTCATCTGTTCCTGACTTCCCTTAAACCTCAAACATGGACATGCACACACTTGAAAGAAGGAGCTGAAGAGGAAGTGTAACAGATATGCTAACATATCCAAAAGAAACCGAAGAGTGCCTGAATTACATTTAATTTTCTGTTTATTTTTTGTACAGGAATGTATAAACATAATTCAGGGAGAGGAGTAAGTGTGAATTTCTCACGATTTGTAAGATTTATAAACATAGGGAATTCCTTTTTTCCCCACCTCCATCTCATGTCTAAAGACTTGAGATCCTCTGAAGCAGTGGATGCTGGGAGTTTCCTGCCTAAAACCATGGATGAGACTAGCGGAGTGTGGAGAGGGCGGTGTGTGGGAGGGACGAGGAACACTTGCTAGCTCACCCTTGTTCCTACAGGAGATAGAAGCAAGCAACCAAAACTTAGCTTCTGTTTCTTCAAATGTTCCTTCTTACTCTGCCAAAGCTTCCCAGAGATAGAGGACACCTGCTGGGGATATGGGCTAACACCTCAAAGCAGAGATTGAAGGAGTGGAGCCATTTTCAGCCATTTTCTTTAGTTCCCTCCTCCGCCAGAGAATGGGTAGGAATGGGATGGAGGGCATGTGAAAAAAGGAATCTGTAGGGCAGAGTGGAAGTGATTACTGATCCTGAGACATTTAAATTCATTTGTAATAGCGAATCTGTCAACAAGTCTTCCTATTATTATCGTCTTATTTTTATTATAGCTTTCTTCTTATACTTCCTGATATTATGAGAAATTGATTCTATGCATATATATTTATATATACTAAGTGTATCTCCTTTCTCTGCCATCAAATAGTTAATGATATAACAAAACAACATTGTATATTCTAGACATTTAACCACATAAACACATTCTCCACATATATCAGATATGGTTTTCTTTTTTACATTTTTGTGTCTTCACTTTTATTCCATGTATATTTTAAGTGAATATGGTTTAATCTTTTGAGAGTGGGATTATAGTTTTTAATGCATTCCTAATTAGTCTCCCTGGCACATCTAATTTCTTTTCTTCTGATCACCCTGTTAGTAGTGATTCACATATATTTATATCTATTTATAATCACAGAATACAATTTTATATTCTGCTTTCATTATCATTCTCCCTATTGCTACTATATGTTATTTTCATGGCTACCTAATATACTGTGAAATTAATATACCAACTTTTCCTTAAGTGCTTCCTTACTGTATGCACAAATAGTATCTATTATTCACTATTTCTTATCGGGTTTTTTCTTTTTATTTTGGAACATAAGGCTACATACAATTAGGTTACATTGTTTGGGTTTGTTAGGTCAAGTCCAAGTTGTAGTTGAGCACTTCAGCCAGGAAGTGTGCTATATAGCCCTGCATTATACTGTTAGGTGAGAGCTTACCAAGCCCCCTCTTTACTCCCCTTACCCGCTTCTTGAATTTAGTTGTGTTTTCCTCTCGTGTGGGCTTTTGAGTACATTGGGTGCTTGCTTTTCCATTCTTGTGATACTTAGGAGGATGTTGTCCATATCCTTCCAGGTATATGTGAGATGTAAAATCTCTGACTTTTTACGGCTGAATAGTACTGATATACATATACCACAGTTTATTAATCCATTCGTGGGTTGATGGGCACTTGGGTGTTTCCACATCTTTGTAATTATGAATTGACCTGCAGTAAAGATTCAAGTGAAGATGTCCTTATGGTAAAATGACTTTTTTTCCCCTGGGTAGATACCTGGTAATGGGATTGCAGGATCAAATGGAAGATCTTTTGGTTCTTTGAGAATTCTCCATACTTCTTTCCAAAAAGGCCAATTAATCTGTAATCCTACCAACAGCATATAAGTATTCCCTCTCTCTGCACCCAAGCCAGCATCTGTAGCTTTGGGATTTTGTGACATGAGCTATTCTCACTGGAGTTTGGTACTGTCTCAAGGTGGTTTTGATTTGCACTTTTCTGATGATTAGGGACTATGAGCATTTTTTCATGTGTTTCCTGCCCATTTGTCTGTCTTCCGCGGAGAGGGTTCTATCACATCTTGCCCAGTGATTGATGAGTTTTTTGTTCTTGATGATTAGTTCAAGTTCTCTGTAAATCCTGGTTATCAGCCCTTTGTCAGATTTGTAATATAAGAATAACTTCTTCCATTCTGAAGATTGTCTGTTTGCTGTAATTGTGTGTTTAGCTGTGGAGAAACTTTTTAGCTTGATAAGATCCCATTTATTTAATTTTTTTCCTGAAATTGCCAATGCGATCTTCTTTATAAAATCTTTCCTCAGACTGATATCACTAAGATTTTTCCCCACAATTTCTTCTAGGATATTTATTGTTTTGTGTCTTAGATTTAAGTTTATCTAGTGTGAGTTAATTTTTGCAAGCAGTGAGAGGTGTGGATCTAGTTATCGTCTTTTACATGTGGCTGACCAGTTCTTCCAACACCATTTCTTAAATAGGGATTCTTTTCCCCAATGTGTGCTATTATTTGGTTTATCAAAGATCAGATGGCCTGTTATTAACTATTATAAATATAGATCGAATATTCCTAATCTGAAAATCTAAAGTCTGAAATGTTCCAAAATCTATAAATTTTTGAGCACTTGGCAAGATGCTCAAAGGAAATGCTCCGTGGAGAATTTCAGATTTTGGATTTTCAGATCCAGATGCACAACGAGTACAAACATGCAATATCCCAAACTGTAAAGAATTCTGAAATCTGAACTACTTCTCATTTCAGCATTTTGGGTAAAGGGTACTCAATGGTAATTCTGTGATGACCATTATTTTAAAATTTACTATTTTCCAATTTTGAAATATTTCCTTGGGATAATTTGTGAGTACGATTACCAGACCCACAGACATTAATATATTTATGTAATACTGTGATGACCGTTGTTTTTAAATTCAGCATTTTCCAAATTTGAATTGGAATCCACAGATGTTAGTATATTTAAGAACTCTTAATACAGGTAAGAATAAGATTGGTGATTCAAGGGGTTGTACACATCTGTAATACCACCAGAAATGTGAATTTATTAGTTCTTTTCCCAATAGTCTCATTTTTATTTATATTTTATTATTTATAATTATAGTTAATGCAATCCATGCCTTTCTTTTTTCTTTTGAGACAGAGTCTCACTATGTCACTCTCAGGAGAGTACAGTGACATCACAGCTCACAGCAACCTCAAACTCTTGGGCTTAAGCGATTCATTTGCTTCAGCCTCCCGAGTAGCTGGGACTATAGGTACCCATCACAATGTCCAGCTATTTTTTTGTTGCCGTGGTCATTGTTTTTTAGCAGGCCAGGGTGGGTTTGAACCTACCAGCCTCCATGTATGTGGCCCTAACCACTGAGCTACGAGTGCCCAGCCACTGTTTTTGTTTTGATTTGGATTTCTTTGACTGTTATTGAGATAAAGAAAATACATACTGCTTAGTGTTTGTGGATTAGTGTGGTTCAATTAAAGAGATCACTTAAGTATCAGACAAGCATAGGTTCCCATCTCAACTTGAGCCATTTATTACTGTATGTAAAGTGGATTAGCCTGGGGGGGGGCGGGAATAGTTTCTTCATTGGTGAATTTGTAATAATGATGTATTTGGTGAATTAATTAATGTCTGATTTGTCTGTGGTCTCAAGAAACTGTTATCTCTCCCCTCTATCTCTGCCTCTCTGTAACTTCCTCTGCCTACCCTCCAACTCCTCATTTCTTCAGGTTCTTCTGTTACAGAGTTTTCTAGACCCTGCTTTCTCAGAATTTACATCCATAAGAGCCAGTTGCAGCTTGGCGCCTGTGGCTCAAGTGGCTAAGGCGCCAGCCACATACACCTAAGGTGGCAGGTTCAAATCCAGCCCAGGCCTGCCAAACAACAACGACAGGTACAACTAAAAAATAGCTGGGCATTGTGCTGAGCGCCTGTGGTCCCAGCTACTTGGGAGGCTAAGGCAGGAGACTCACTTGAGCCCAGGAGTTGGAGGTTGCTGTGAGCTGTGAAGCCATAGCACTCTACCCAGGGGGATACCTTGAGGCTCTGTCTCAAAAAAAAAAAAGAGCCAGTTGCCAGTGTTCTCTAGAAACCTGATCTCTGTGTGGCAAGTGCTAAGTTACTAATAGATTGCAGACCACTAAGATCAGACCCACTGACCTCATGCATTTCCTCAAGGGTTCACACACTCTGTTTGCTGCTGCTTTGATTTGGTTTCAGATAATCCCTTACTTAACCTTCTATCATTCTACCTAAGAACAATAAGCTTCCTTCTTGTGCTAAGGGGTAGTTTGTTTAGCAACTGCAAGACAAGGTCATGGCTGGAAGCTCCATATCAGAATGCGGCCCCCATTCGGACTTTGTCTCATACTTGGCATCCTTTCTCTAAGCATTATCGCTCATGGTTGCTTGGAAATTGGTTTCTATCTTGAGAGAATCTGCAATAGGAACTGCCTTTTTAAGTAATTACTCTTCTTTAAAGCCAAATAATTTCTAATACGTTACAAGATATTGGAAAACCCGTAACAAGTAAACAGTTTCTCAGTTGGACAAACATTGAAAATATCAATCTCTATCCTCTTTCCTAAGGACAGAGCAATTTGGAGGCTTCGAAAGATTTCCTGGTCTCTCACCTGCATGACAAGAAACTGAACTGAATAAAAAGTATTCTAAAGAGTTCCACACCAGCAGTTTAAAAGAAAACAAGGGGGAGAGAGGGAAGAACAAAAGGAGAAATTCCTCTGCAACCTTCCTGGAGTTAAAGACTGTATTTTACATCCTCTTGAGAATTTCAAGGGTTCCTTTCAATTTTTTTTCTTATATGAAGCTTCTTTTGATGTGTCCTAGCAAGTTGTCTTCATTTTTGCAGGGGAAATCTTCTTCTCCTGTGTCCAAACTTCCTCTCCCCATGTTTACATAACAAATTGAGTCCTTACCTCCTTCTCTATCTGATAGACAGGGAAGTCTGACTTACCTGCTGACAAGCCTCTTGTCTCCACACTGTGTTAGGAAAGTTACTAAAAGATGAAGGAGCTGGATTCAGGCAGATTGACTGGCTTTTCTATAGTTTCTGGACAGGACACAGCAGCCAGACATGTCTGCCAGAAGGCAATACAAAGGTCTATTATTGAAACTCAAAAAGTGAAAAAATATGAACCTCATCATGACCTTGATGTTGTACCCCATGCTTCCATTCATCCAATTGGGAACAACTTGATGAGAGTGGAAACACTGCCCAGAGCCGACTCTGCAGCACCCAGCAGCAAAGCCCTTGCTGTCGTGAAATAGGAGAACCACTGCCCACACCATGTTCCTCATTGTGCCACATGTTCATTCTCAAGGATCCTGGCATCATGGCTCTCCCTGAGGCAGAGGGAGAACTGGCTTCTGCCTTTAGCTTCTAGTCTGTTCCAGGCTACATAAAACACTCTGTGGTCTTGGGCAAGTTTCTTAACTTCCGTTTCCGTAATACAGTGGTTCCTGTCGCGACCCACAGGAACTGTATTAAAGGGCCGCGGCCCCAGGAAGGTTGAGAACTACTGCCCTAATACATGGTAGCTGCAAGGTTGCTCTGTCCTACCTGGCAGAAAGATTGTGAAGCCAAAATAAGATAACACTGGGGACAGGATTTTGGAATGAGTTTCAAGTCGTGTGAAATCCTTGGGATTTGTGCTTCTCTTTGTCATGTAAGGCTGGTTTGCAGTCATTTAAATCTACAAAAGGATATGCTGCCATTTCGTGGTGGACATTCAATTTCCTTTACCTTTTGGTGAGTCCCCGGTAAGGCAGTTTTCAGAACATACAATTCTGCCGCAGCTTCTTGGATTGGAGCGTGCTATCTGAATATCTTTCTCCTTCCTCCTCACACCTATGTGCCTTCTCTGTCTTTCACTCTCCTATGCAGCATTCCAGACTCAGCTAAAGGCCCTCTGCTCTGACTCCACCCTCTTACCCTGTATCTTCCTTGCACTGGCAGCTATTAAACTTTCCACACCCTGTATTGGGGCGATCTGCTTCCAACTTGGCCTCTGCCACTTGACCAAAGTTGGCTTTTGGAGGGCAGGAACCAAGCTTTTTTTTAAAAAAAAAAAAACCTAATACATGCTTCATATTATTAGCTCAGTAAATATTCATCAAAATGATGAATGCTCGCCAAATACTTATTGCTATGAACTAACGAGTTGAATTGCTAAGATAAGCGATTCTTAAATTATTTGATATTGAAGTTGTAGGAGGAACTCACACTTAACTCTTGTATGGCTATAACAAAATAACACAGACTGGGTGGGTTATAATGAGCAGAAGTGTATTGGCCCACAGTTCCAGAGGCTGTGAAGTCCAAGATCAAGACGCTGGGATTGGCCTTCTGGTAATCACCACGTGACAGAAGAAACCTGTGTTATTCATGGAGGAAGGTGGCATTGCAAAGTTAGGCAAGAGGGAGATGGGAGGAACTCTTCCAGCGGGCAGAGCCTTCACAGCCCAATCACCTCCTAAAGGTCCCACCTCCTAATACTCTTACAATGACATTTAAATTTCAACGTAAGGTTTCAAGAAGAAAAACATTTCAATCATAACAGCTTTATATATGTAAGACAAATTTATGAACATTATATATACACATGTGGGGGGGACTTATAAAATACTCTCAACTACTGGCAGTTTTCAAACTGCGAATATGAGAACATATGTCAGAGACCCAGGATGTGGCATCAGTGTGGAAAGGTAGGTCCCAGAAATGCATCCCTTCCCCAGAACCTGCTGTGGACCGCTCATTCAGTGGGATGCTAACAGATGTTGTAGAATGAAAGGATTTCTTAACAAAGTATAGATGGAAAATGTTGGGGTGAATCTCCAATTTTGAAATCTGTCATTTAATTACTATTCCATCTCACAGTTTAGTGATTCAAGCACCCCACTTATTCTTTTATCTTGGTTTATATTTATTTACCCCGTCCTTACTTTTTTTTTATTTTTTTATTTTCAGCTTTTGTGGTGGCACAGCACCTGCCTGCTCTCTGCAAGGAAAGCTCGGCCAGCAGTGTAGTCTTTGATAACTCTGGTGATCCTCCCTGGAATAGGTATGCAGAACTCCTAACCAATACCTGCTTTTTGAATCATAACTATGCATGTGTGTCTATTCCTGCTGATAACCACAGGTGGAATCTGTTCTGAAGAGTGTCATGTGTCAGAGATGACCTTTGTTTTTTCTGCCTAAAAATACCTGTCTATATTTTTACAACCGCGACTCTTGAAGACCACTTCATTTTTTTTGTTGTTGTTGTGTAGTAAACTCAAATTAAGAATACGGATATTTTAATAGAGAGAGGAAATTCTATGGGCATATAATTCTGAAAATGATTTATTTATTACTCTATAGAATTTACATATATGAAATATAACTTGTACTCTGGTATTTGTATGAAGGTAGTAGCATCTATAGTTCAAAATTCTGACAGCAAAAATATCAACTTTTTCATCTTCCTACCCCAGAATTACTTCGGACTTAGAGAAAAGTTAGCAATAAATTATAGATTAAATGACTACACACATGAATTAAGGAATGAATGATTCATCTGTAAGATTTTGTCACCAGTATTCCCTTGATGTACAAAAACATAAATATTAAATGAAAACAAAAAATACAGTACTTGACAATATTACTGGTTAATGAATCCTCTTTAAACAAATATTCTGAAATTGTATTCTCATAGTATGTAATTATATAAGGCATTTAGCTCTTGAGGCTACCTAATTCAGATTTACTTGGGTAAGCACTGTGTAAGTACATGAAATAGACAGATGGTAGATGGGGATATAGACATAAGCATGTCACTATGCCAGTTACATAGTGTGTGTGTTTGTACATATGGGATGGTGTGACTAAGGAATACTTTATTACCAGATCACTTCCATTATTTTAAACATGTTAGAAATAGGGCGGCGGCCCCATATACCAAAGGTGGCTGGTTCGAACCAGGCCCCAGCCAAACTGCAACAAAAAATAGCCAGGTGTTGTGACGGGTGCCTGTAGTCCCAGCTACTCGGGAGGCTGAAGCAAGAGAATCACCTAAGCCCAAGAGCTGGAGGTTGCCGTGAGCTGTGACGTCACGGCACTCTACCAAAGGGCGATAAAGTTAAGATTCTGTCTCTAAAATAAATAAATAAATAATAAATAAAAACATTAGAAATATAGTAGGCTTCTTGAAATGTTGGTACATGTTTAGAAAAGTGCCTAATGTATATACATTGTATTTTCAAAAGGAAAAGTATATATAAAGACCCCTTCCATCAGCCAAAAAAAAAACCAAAAAACAAACCAAAAACAAAACAAATCTGCTGAAAACTGAGGTTGGGATGTAGCACAGGTTGAGAATTGATCAGGTGTGAGTTCAAGACCTAGCTCTACTAGTGAACAGTGACCTTGGAATAGTTTTTGTACTCCACTAGGAAGAGTGTTGTCTAAGTCTGAAAGGCAGGAAGGGGAAGGAAGGAGGACAGAAGGAAGGAAAGGAAGGAAGGGGGAGTAAATAAATTAACCCTAAATTGCAGTGCCCCAAATGCTTCAAGTCACCATTATTCTTGGTGAGGTGTCAACCAACTAATGGATGAGTTTCTAGGGTCTTAAAATTCACTCCTACATCTCTGTAAAAGTCCAGAATCATAAAGAAAGTTAACCCCCTCTGATTTAAGGCAGAAGTTGCAGTGAATCACCTACATGTCAGATCCATCTTAGTTTGTTAAGTTCATAGTTCTTTTGGCCTAAAAAATGGATATATATGTTGTCTTAAAAATTGCAGAATCAAAAACTAGGGAGAGTTGCCACAAAAATCAGAGTTCTTGGTCTTCCCTTTGTCCATACGTGGCTGGCAATCTAGCTGCCATATGAGGTCCTTCTGTCTTCTTAGTGTCTCCACATCTAACCTGTCGAGTCCTCCAAGTCTCAGCCCTCACTGTGGAAAGGTAACCAGCACTCACGCTTCTGCCCAGAAAGTTACGTCAACTCCTGGGGGTGGAGCTCACCCGTCAGAGTTTTTCACGAGTTCCTCCAACAATTCTATTGTGTGGCCACTGCTCTCACCTCTTCAAGTCTCTAAATGTCAAACTGTCACCCTAGTCCGAGTCACAGTCATCGCTTCTTCCTCTCGGAAGCCTTCCGGGATACTCTCATCTTCCTGCTCTGTTATCCTCCTATGCAATCCATTCTCCACCCAATAGCCAGAGTAACTGTCTTTATAGAAAATACCTCTTCAATAATAATAGTAATGATTGAAGGTGATCATTTATATACTGGTTGAATGAAGAATCTGGGTTCAGGATTTGTGAAGGGTCGCAATGGAATAAAGGGCATCAGAGGCATAGCTGAAGATACCAAGGCAGTTTCCTCCTGTTCTCACATCTGGCCTGTTGCCTAATCTGACAGTACTTTATGTTAGAGCTGCTCCTCCAGTTAGTGACCCATGAGCCAGAAGCATCACTCAGCTCTCATACAAATTGCCACCCAATCAGAGGCCTGATCACACTTTATTTCAGCAGCAAGCGGATGTTATATTCGGTAGCTACCAAAGTTTATTGACTGTTCCTCTTTCAGGGACATTCTGGGGTCTTTTCTCCTGTTGCTCAGACATGCAGATGACCTTCCTTTTCACAAATGAATAATGTAAATCCAATTATTTATTTGAATTGTAGAAGAGTTCCCCCCCCCCCGCCATGAGTAATTACTTAGAAGAATTAGTTTTAGTTACTAAAATCTTTCATTTAGGCTCTTAACCACCTCAACATGGTAGGTTTTTCCGTTGGCCATTAGCAGGAAAGAAGATGGGATGTCATAAGAAAGTTTACTTTGGACACTTGGATGTATATTGATGCTATTTTCATCAGGATTTTAAAAGAAAATAATAAATTCAAACCACACTAAACTGAGTGGAAACTTGGGTCCACATCAGTACCCTGGTGCATGATGCAATCAATTTTATTTCATTTTTGTCTTCAATATAAAATTGTCACTGTTTCACAGTGTACACTACAGAAAAAGTTCAAGATCTTATGCTTAAAAATGTTGACAAAAATGTACCCATGACATTCAGTTAATTGAGACCAGTAAAGAAAGGATAAACTGCGATTGAATTAATGTGTGAGACATAACTACCTTCTTCACCCTGAATTATTTTCATCAGCAAAGCTAAAATGTGTGTGGGGGCCTGCTTTATCCAAATAATAGAGCTGTGCAAAGCTATCCTGAATTTAAGAAAGCAGCTGACCTTTGAGTTTTCTCTTAAATATTCATTGTTGGATTAAAAATGGGGCCCAAAACACACACACACACACACACACACAGAGAGACACATTACAAAACAGTGCTTAGGAGTGTGACTCTGGCTTTGTGTTTCCTTTGGGATGGAGAGAGACTGGCCTTGTATACAGTTCTTCTCTGTGGTGAATAGAGCTGTAATGAGTTCACAGATTCCTTTTCATGCCATTTTAGGAATTTCTTTGAAAGGATTCCAGCAGCGATGTCCTTTACCTGTTAAAGTTATACATGAGAATAGGCAAAGCTTTTCAAATAAAGTAAAACCATTTCCCCCCAAATTCCTTATATCCCTAAGTGCTTGGGTTTAGGATATAGAAAGATTAAAATCTTTGTAAAAACCATTATATTGACCCCACATGGAAGAGCTATTTTCGGAGGGGGATTGTGAAATTAGTCACATCTTATTTTAACCTTGAGCTTTCTGCTGCTTGTTTCACCTTTAATCAAAGAGATTCCCTAAGACTGACGTAAAATTGGCGAGGATTCCTTGAACACACTAATGTAAAATATGAATGTTATTCTCTGTTTATTAAAGAGAAAACACCGTATGGATGCTTGGTAATATTGATTCGATTATGAAGATTTCTATTATTTTATATTAATACATCAAATGGTTGAAACATATACATGTTTGTTAATAACTATTTACTATTATATCAAAACAAACTGTCTTGTCATTTCTCCGGCATCTTTCCTTGACTTTTGGTTTTGAATTGATACATAATCATGCACGTGGGTGAGATGGAATGCGATATTTTAATACATGTACATATTGTGTAAAAATCAAATCAGATATTTACCTTACCCATCATATCCTGCATTTATCATTTTTTGGGATGAGAATATTCAAAATCCTTTCCTCCAACGATTTTAAAATACACAATATTGTTAACCGTATCACCCTGCTAGGTTATAGAGCCCCAGAACTTGTTTGTCTCTTCTACCTAACTGTACCAGTTGGCCATTGTATTGACCTTTCAGAGTGATTATTTTGGAAGAAAAGATATATTCTTCCAATATCCTTCCTACTTACCCATGTTAGACCTCAGTAAATATTTGGGGCATGAGTATAAGAATAATTCAAATACATTTATATTTTAATTACAAGCAGATGAAATTATTCCAAAGCTAGGAACTGACTCAACTACGGAACTAGATATGTGATGTAATGAGCAATCAAAATGGTAATTCAGGGCGGGCCCTGTGGTTCAAAGGAGAGTAGGGAGCAGGCCCCATATACCGGAGGTGGAGGGTTCAAACCCAGCCCCAGCCAAAAACAGAAAAAAACAAATGGTAATTCATCACATTAGAAACTACATCGGGTTTGCTCTGTTGAAACAGAAGGTAGGCATTGTTTTTGAAAGATTTAGACAAAATCAAAAGACCAAAAAAGCTAATATTTTTGTTAGCAGCTCGTCTTGTTTTTACTAAGACATGGTTGTGTATTTTCTCTCTTCTCCCCAACATTTCCATCTTGAAAGGCTTTTTTCCCCTTTTCTGCCTATTAAGGAATAGGACTCCTATTTTAACAACTTGACTAAAGTCATATAAACAAACACTGAGAGGTAAAATACAACAGCATTGCTATAAACACTAGACTCCAAAGAGGTACACTCGGGAACAAGGAAATAGTTCTAACGTGTCCAGCGAGGCTACCTAAGAAAACTCGGTACAAAGTGTGTGAATCATTTTCATGCCTCTGTCTATTTTTCTGTTAAATCTCTGAATTTTATGGTAAAACTCAAACCCAAATAAAGATGGCATGCTTTATTTGGTTTCATTGTTACATTTTAGAAAAAACAAAATAGATGTTCCAAAGGGGATAGAATGGTCTTATTTTTCTCAAGAGTTGTGTTATTTCACTTTGAAATTAAATTACAGTGCTTAGTATCACAATATGCTATGCCTCAGAGAATAAGTAATTCCTGTACTATATAGGACTCCTAGATCTTATTCTCCTAAGGGGGGAATTTTTCCAACAGTTTTCATGGTCAGAATATTAATAATTAATTAATTATGACTTTGATTACAAGTATTCTAAATTCAAGAACTTTTTCTGTAACTTGACTACATCAGTATTTAACCTACTTTTGTTTATTTTATTTATTTATTGGGTGGTGTCTGTGGGTCAGTAGGTAGGGCGCCGACCACATATACCGAGGGTGGTGGGTTCAAACCCGGCCCTGGCCAAACTGCAACAAAAAAAAATAGCTGGGCATTGTGTCAGGTGCCTGTAGTCCCAGCTACTTGGGAGGCTGAGGCAAGAGAATCACCTAAACCCAGGATTTGGAGGTTGCTGTGAGCTGTGATGCCATGGCACTCCACCCACTCTACCAAATTTGATAAAGTAAGACTCTGTCTCTACAATCTATATATATATATATATAAAATTTATTTATTTATTTTTGATAGAGTCTCACTCTGTCATCCTGGGTAGAGTGCCATGGTGTCATAATTCACAGCAACCTCAATCTCTTGGAGTTGAGTAATCCTCTTGCCTCAGCATCTAGGGCCTGCCATAATGTCCAGTGAGTTTTTCTATTTTTAGTAGAGATTTGGTCTCCCTCTTGCACAAGCTGGTCTCAAACTCCTGAGCTCAAGTGGATCCACCTGCCTCAGCCTCCAGAGTGCTAGGATTACAGGCGTGACCATGCCAGGCCTATTTTGTTAAATTTTTTCTAAATATTTTCATTTTCTATTTTTTTGCTATTTTCATTCATGTATTCGTGTGCTTCTTTTTTTACCAAAATAAAAGAGATTTTAGGTGGGTTATTAAAAATGATTACAAATGATACAGAAAATTAGGGCAGGATAAATATAAATAAACTGGGAAATCAAGGAGTAAATAAACACAAATCATGTTTTGGCAGACCTTAGAGACCAAAAATGTTTACTATTGACCTTTGGATCTGATTCTTAAATTTTCTTCCAGCTAAGCAAAATTTAGTTAAGCCATTTTGTTATCTGGAAAAACTTCATCAGGGAAAGAATAGCTTTGCTTAATATTAAAATATCAACTTTGTAATAAAGAGAAATTATATACCTGATAGGCATGTGGAGGGGTAAAGAATGCTTATTGCATTAGAACCATTGGACTCATAATTCGAGGCTGACATTAGTAAGGATGAGATAAACCTGTCCTGAAATGTATTTGTCTTTGTTTCTTTCTTTTTTTTTTTTTTTCCATGTATACATTGATGCCTTTATGGGGCACAATGTGCTGATTTTATATACAGTTAGAAATATTTACATTTATGTCACCATGTTTTATCAAGTAATGGTAAAGACTCAGAAGGCAAGATTTAATGTATTGAATTCAACTGGCCTTTTAACATCATGGGATTTAGAAGGCTTGATTTTTGTCTTCTGTTCTTTATCACTGTCAAGATTAAATTTTGAAGGACTTGCCATAGAATCATATTGAAGGTGTAGTTTCCAAACTGCTGTACAGATTCTCATAAAAGTGGGAATGGTGTTTTTGTTTTGAATTCTCCAGTTTATTTCATTCGCATAAAAATGTGCATTTGCCTCATAATGTTATCATTTATTTAGTGGTTACTACTGGATGTTTTAAATTTTGCGACTCTTTAAGCTTTAATAAATATTAACGAGTTTGGGGTGGTGCCTGTGGCTCAAAGGAGTAGGGCACCGGCCCCATATGCTGGAGGTGGCACGTTCAAACCCAGCCTTGGCCAAAAACTGCAAAAAAAAAAAAAAATTAACAAGTTTTTATATTCTCTTTTATTGAGTCCATTCAACAAAAAGAAGTAAACTGCTAAGTACTTCCCTAAATAGCAACTTTTATTAATGGCACAAACTTTATATCATTGTCCAACTCTTGATGTTGACCCCATTTTAAGTCTTTTATTAAATTCATTGCAGTGTGAAAATTATTGTGATGAATCCTCATAGAACCAGGACACATAGTTTGGTTGTTTTAAAAAGGAGAAAAAAGAATCACCTGTTATGCAATCCACATGCTATAAAGTAAAAGGGGTTGGGAGTTCCTATGCATGAGTCCGGTCTTAAAAGATTGAAAGACTTTTTGTTTTTGTTTGTAAGTGTCTTCTTTCTTATTTTATTTTAATTAAAGATTAATTTGAGGATACAAAGAGTTAGGTTGCAATGTTTGCATTTGTTAGGTAGAATCCCTCTTGTAGTTGTGCCTCCCATATCCCCTTACATTGTGCCATTAGGTGGGAGCACGCCCATCCCCCTCCCCTCTCCCTACTCCTGTGTCACTGCTTCCTCCTCCCCTCCACCTTGAATTGCATTTTTCTCTTATGTGGGCCTGTATTAGATCATCTTCTGACTTGATTGAATATCGATAGTTTCTTTTCAATTCTTGTGATACTTTACTAAGAAGAATGTGTTTCATCTTCAGATTAATACAAAAGATATAAATTGCCATCTTTTTATGGCTGAATAGTATTCCATGGTGTACATAATAACACAGCCAGTTAATTCATTGCTGGGTTGTTTGGGCATTGAGATTGTTTCCTGAAAAGACTATTTTTACTATGGAAACACTAATAGAGAGAGATTTATAAGGAATGATGAATTATCAACAAAACAGCCCTCTCCTCTTGATAAATGACTAATATTAAGAATGCTATATTAATATATAGCTGATTTCCAAATATTGTATTATGACTTACACAGTGTTAAAATAATGGTGGCAAATATCACCAGGTAATGAGTGCCAATAATCGCAAATGTGTATTCATCTTTCACTACTTACCTGTGACCTTGAGCATTTTTTTTGAGCACTTAACAAGGGGTTCAATATATTTATTTCTTGCTTAGAAAAAAAGCTAAAGAAATTTGAGAGTCAATCTAAAAGTTGAAAACAAAATGTCATGGTGGTGCTGAGAGCTGTTTTTCTGGGACAAGTGTCGAGTAATAAGGACCATTTAAACTGATTATTTGTATGACACAAAGCAATTAACTTAACTGAGTTTCCTCTCTAATCTGCTCGACCAATTGACATTTACAGGCCATGCTGTGATCTGGTCCCTGTGTGAGGCCTCCACCATGTGTCATAATTTCAGACTTCCTAGTTTAATCTTCATAGCAACACCGTGAGGAAAGTGGGAACATCCTTACATCACAAAGTGAATTACACAAAACTATGAGAAATTCCCCATCTACCGTCTAAGGATAAGCCATGACCACCAGGAGTCCTTTTTTTTTGCAGTTTTTGGCTGGGGCTGGGTTTGAACCTGCCACCTCTGGCATATGGGGCTGGGGCCCTACTCCTTTGAGCCACAGGTGCTGCCCCCAAACCCTCACCCTCTAAATCAGTGCTTTCCCAGCATGAGTTATTTTGCCTACCAGGCAATACTGGGCGGTGTCTGGGTCCAAGCTGGTTGTCACAGTGTGGGGAACAGACTCTTGACATCTGGTGGGTAGAGGCCAGGAATGATACAAACTGCCTGCTGCATAGCACAGCTCCCCAGGACAGAGAATTGCCCAGATCAAGATGACTCGGCGATTGCCTTGAGGATGATACTGAGTCACGGATGAAAGGGCACAAATGTGGATAAGAAGAAAGGAAAGTTCTGGGGAGATAATGAGAATAATCTGAGACAGGGAGAGTGGAGAGAGTGACTCCAGAGACTGGAGGGCTAAGATAGGGACGCCCTAGCACCTGAGAAAAAAGTGACATGTGAAGATATGCATTTAAAAGGGAAAAAAAAATCTCTCTTATTTCTTCTCTGTCCTCTCTGGCTTTAGCCCTGGTCACTATTTCACAGGGATTTCTTGTTCTGTCCTCTTGGCTCTGATTCCACATGACATCTAGGCTCTAATGAAAGCCACAGTCCCCAACATATTCCCTGGCCCAGTGGTCCACATCAGCAACTGCTCAGTTTGACTAGTCACAGAACTACCCAGGACCTGCATGGTTCTGTAACTTGAAGAAAGTTATTTAACTTCTCTGAGCTTCAGTTTCCTCATCTGCAAAAGTCAAAATCTAACAGTGATAGTTTGGGGATTGTTGCGAGAAATAAATGAACATCTAATACATAGCAAGTGCTTCTCAAGTATCATGGCGTCCCCTGAGTCTCCTTTTGTGGCATTTCAGTGGTCTTCTCCAAAGAGAAAAGGAAAGAGTTGACCACAAATGGACCACACATATAACAGTGGTCCTATACGATTATAATTTTATATTTTTATTGGACCTTCTCTGTGTTCAGATGTTTGATTGCGTTTCAGTTGCCCACAGTTTTCAGTGTAGTAACTAACATGCTGTCAGGTACGTAGCCTGAGAACAACAGGCTGTACCCAGTAGCCTCAGTGTGCAGAGCACTGACCCATCTCGGTGTGTACAGTACACCTGTGATGTCCCGTAACAACAAAACCATCTCACTGCTCAATGACACATGAATGAACATCCTTAACACTGTCAGAGACTCTTGCTGTGCCACTCAGGATGCTTCACGTCAAGGAACCAAACTGCCTGCTCCCTGGTAGTTACCAGTCTGGGGGAAAAATGGGAATTTTGATAGTTGGGGTTACATTTTCTTTCCACGAATGGATCAACAAACTGTGGTATATGTACACCATGGAATACTATGCAGCCATAAAGAAAGATGGAGACTTTACGTCCTTCATGTTCACATG
>NW_003852560.1:1830797-1849547 GCF_000181295.1 Otolemur garnettii | reverse complement strand
CCCCCAAAGTGCATCAATGTACACAGTTACCATTCAATAAAAAAAAAAAAAAAAAAAGAAAGATCTATTTGCAGAATGAATGTATCACACACACATACACACACACACACGCACAAATGGTGCCAAAAATGTATACACATCTTAAAAAAGGAAAAACTAAATTAAGTTGCATTGAACTGTATTAAAATTGTCATACTCAATATAGACCAATAATGTTTTTTTTTTTGTATGTTGTTATCTCTCATAATTATAGAAGCAAAATGTGATTTGAGTAGTACAATTTTATTTTAATACACTTTTTCTCTTCCTTAAAATGTGCATATATATATGTGTGTATATATATACATATATACATATATATATGTGTATATATATATATATAGTTGGCGCCCTTTGATTATGTTTTATTTGCCCACAGTTTTCAGTGTATGTAGCACATACATACTTGTGTGTATCCCATTAACTTAAAAGTACTGTTTTGGTTTTTCCTCCGACAGATTTAAGCACATGTTTTCTACAAAGGTTTAATGATGTCTTCTTAACTTCATTCAAACTATCAGTACAATTTTAGTATTTTAGATACGGTACGGGATGACCTGGGATTAAGTTACCTAGTTCGCCTCTGTAAGGTTGAAGTCTGGGTGGTGGTTGTGCCTTTCACCCAGACAGTGTGCCATTTCCCTGGGAAATGCACCCAGACCCTTCTCCTCCTCTCCCTTGCTTCAATTCACTTGAGTTCTCGCTCGTGCTATCGTTGTTAATCTGCTGACTCTGAGTAAGTGTTGAGTACATGTGGTGCTTATTTTTCCATTCTTGTGATACTTCGCTTAGGAGAATGTTCACCAAATCTATCCAAGTTGCCACGAAACATACAAAATCTCCATCTTTTTTTAATGGCTGAATAGTATCCCATGAGAATGGCCCACAGGGTAAGGTCCCAAAACAACAGATACTGGTGTGGGTACAGAGAGAAGGGGACCCTCGTGCGCTGTTGGTGGGACTGCAGACCAAGTACAGCCTCGGTGGAAAGAAGTATGGAGATTCTTCAGGGAACTAGAAGTGGACCTTTCACCTGATCCTGCAATCCCATTACTGAGCTGATTCCAGGCCACTGGACATTGTTGCCCAAGTTGATTCTAATATGGAAGGACCTTTTGACTACGGACATTGTGTGTTATTATGTGCTTAGGGTTTAACGCGCTTCCGCAAAGTGAGCAGATAGTGTAGCGGTTACTGGTATGAACTTTGCATCAGGCAGCCCTGGTTCGAGTCCTAGATTACAATGTAAGTTATGAATTCATATTTTGACTTAGCCTCTGCTTGCCCATTCTGCCAGTGAGGGTAACAGGGCCCACCTCTTGGAATGTTGAAAGGATTCAGTGCAACGAGCAGTAAGGAGATCTGGTACTATGGTAAGAGTTTAAAGAAGGGTGATCTTAATGCAGACCCCCTAGAAGCCTGAATAGTTCAATTCTATGTGAACAGAGGGAAGGAAAGAAAGAGCAATGTCTGCAGAGATTAGGCAGCATCTCAGGGCAGGTCACACGGCTTTGAAATACAGAGTGAGCGTCACTGCTGCTAGTCTGAGTGCTCCTGCTGGGCCTGAAGCATAGCAAACACTCCAGAAATATTGGGGCGTAATGCATTTAAAGATAATGGTGACAACTCAGTGATTTTAGGAACTAAAGTTCTGGGAGAATCCTCAAACACACTAGCGTGGCAGAGGTGGTTTTTTCTGTTATTGTTTGTTTTTTGTTGTTGTTATTATTTTTTGCTCAAGATATGTTGATCTTCCAGCCAGGGGCAAGGATTATAGACAGCACTTGTTTTTACATTCTTGGAATTTATAATTGCCCCTGGTCTGGACACTCCACGCATGCCTGTTTAACAACTGAGAAAATAAGCGGATAAACTTGAATAACTGAGAATTAAGTTTTAAGACAATCATTGTTTTTAAAAATAATTGTTTGCCAGTAACATTTTGGATGCATTAAAGAATGCATGTCTTTGAAATGGTTTTTATTCTAAGTCTAACTGTATTCTTATTTTCCACATTGAGTCTAAAATTCTACAGTTACTTTAATTTTTTCCTTAGTTCTTTGTTTATTTTTCTTGTTTATAAACCACTGAGTTTTGTTCTTTTATATAATACTTTCAAACAATAAATTTTTTTCTTAAACTCATTGCAATGATATACAAGTTCACTGGTAGATACTAAATTAACAGAAAATCCATAGACTTGTAGTTCTTTTGTTTTATATGGCATATAACTCAAATTCAGGTAATGAAGTTTTGACTATGAAAGCAAGTTTTTTGGAGATACAATACTTGAAATTTCTAAATTAATCCCAGCAAGGCAAAATAATCACCAAAAATGAAGGAGGGGGTACAGAAACACAAATTGAGAGCATATTTCATGTAAAAAAAAATACTTTATCATCTTAAGAAAAAATCACTCAAAAATAGGACTGTATTTCTCAAAACTTACACCTTATATGGAAATTCACAGTAAGTGATTTTTTGTTTGGTTGGGAAGAGATCATTATTTAAAAGAATGCCTCTGCTTGTTGTTGTTTATATTTCAAAAAAAATTGAAATGTTTGACATGTAGTGGCTGAAAAATTAAAAATACACTGTATTGATTTCTAATTCATCTCCTTGTAACCAAATACTATAAGCATGTGTGTGTGTGTTTGGACTATTCCACACAGACAGGAATCTTAAGGGTTAACAAGAAATGGCTATGTATTTGAGGTTGAAGTAATTATGATGTTTGGACCCCAACTGAGGGCAGCAGAAAACAGAAACCTCTGGTTCGCTCATGGTCTCTAGGCGGGACCAAGGCAGCCAAAGAACTGGCATCACTCAGAAAAGTTTAACAGGCTCCGATGGGGGTGGGAGCTTTCCCAAGCCCAGCCCTGGTGCTGCTGGGGAATCCGGTCTGGAGTTGGAGAATCCAGGAGACCCTTCCATTCAGGAAACAAGACCTCCAGGGTCAGAGAACAGGAGCTGGGCAGTGACTCGCTGGAAAGGCAGATTTGGGATACCCAGAAAACACTTGGCTTTCACACTTAGAAATTGAGGCATTGGTAAGTGAAGAACAGTTTTAACAGTAATTTTTTGAAATATTGTGGGTATGCTTTTGCTGAAATAATTTTACCTCATTCAACATGTTGTTAAAACATTTTCCTGAGTCTTACAAAGAAAAAGAAAATATTGTATAGGTCAGAGGCTACGAGCTTTTCATCATTTTGCCAAGAGACATAGACAATACAGTTTGTGTGTTCAGTTTAATTTAAACAAAATGTCAATTTGAAAGAGTAAGTACTAAGTAATTATCTGAAGACAGATTAGAATGACATTAAGCGATAGCCTTCGTGTCTACCTGGGGAACTTATCATACAGTAATTCCTTCATTTTAAGTTTTAAACATTGTTCCCAGAGAGAAAATAGTCCATCATAATTTTAAATGAACTCTAAATATTTTATGTGGTATTGATGTGGAAATCGATACAGTGTGTCTAACGTTGTTTCGGTGTGTTTATTTTTAAATTTTCAGCCACTACATGTCATATGAACATTTTGAATTTTTTGAAATATTAACAAAACAACCAGGGGCATTCTTTTCTTCGGTTATGATAATGTCTTCTAATTTGGATATGTGTATATACAGTGAATGAAATGTCTGTCTCCATATTTTGGTATGAAATAGGAGATCTATTTTAGACCTAGGACTTTAAAAACCCAGGACAGCATGCCATTTGAGGAGTTCCCCTAAAGACCAAGCGTCTGGAAAGATCAATTGCGGAGTAATGAAATCAGAGTATTTATTTCACTGTTTTGACAGGGACCCTGAGGCAAAAGGCCTCAGGGGACACAGTGATCTCAAAATGAATTAGCAATTTTAAATGTCCTCCATATCTGATGTCAGTTCCTGAGACTTCTTTCCTGGAATCTGCTCCAGGTTCCTTCTCCTGAATCTAACATTGGTCTTGCTTCAGGGTGTCTTGAGCAAAAGAGTAATGTCTTCCAGATTAATATTCGGAGGTTAGTATCAGTTGGGCAGGGGGATAATTTGGGGCATGTGTCTTGTGTGATGCTGCCACTTCTTAGAATTTTGGATATATGCACCCCAACCTGTTCTGTGGGGCAGAGTATCTATGGAACCCCAACTAAGGTCCAACAATCAACCCTTGAGGATTTAAAATCTACTCAGTGATGATTTCTCTATCTAAAACAATCGAGGATCTGTAGTTAGTTAAAATTGGGGCAAAAAATGAACTGCTCTCGAATAAAAAATAGCAGCTGAGGTTAAGGAAGGCCCTGGTGTATCTCACTAGTTTGAAAATTTGTCAGCTATTTTTAGAAATAGCATAGAGGGGACTGCCAGGTAATCCTGCTGTTAGGCTCAGGATCATTAAAGTTCTAATGAGTATATTGGTTTATAATGAGAATGTGAAGAAAGTTTGCAGGCTAACCACACAGAAGAATAACAGAACAAAGGCAGGGAAGTTATGAAAACTGAAGGGGCTGCCACAGGAAATTCAGCAATCTTCAAATTCATGAACAGCTACTTGAGAGATGATGATAATTCTGTTTGCTCTTTCTGTAAAGGGAGAAATGGATAGCGACTACAGGAGGGTTTTGCAGTGGAGGAGGGAACTGGTTTCTTGACAGTGAATCTTGGGGAAGTAACATGAGTGGAAACTGAAGAACCTTGTGGCATCTAAGGTTTCAAAGAATTGGGCTTAGGAGAAGAAATTTCTACAGTGTTTCCCTGAAAATAAGACACTGCCTTATGTTTATTTTTTCTTAAGAAGACACCCTAGGGCTTATTTTCAGGGGATGTCTTATTTTTATTAAGTATGGTACAGTAATCTACATTTATTCAAATACAGTTAAGTCATCTTCTTCTGGAACCTGACAGGGGGAACCGACCTTGTTGGTGGGGCTGGCTCTAGTGATGTGTGAACTCCTTTCTCCTAACCGTTTGCACGTATGCAATAGGATGCCTGTGACCTTGGTTACCACGTGCACACCTGAGCATGTACCAACGGCTTAGAGAAAGGAGCTGTGGTAGATAAAAGGTATTCTAGTCTTCCTTACTGTTCCACACTGAAATGCATATCTGCGTAGCCACGCCCACCACTAGGTCTTATTATCGGTGTAGGGCTTATATTTAACAAATGCCAAGAAATCCTGATAGGGCTTACTTAGGGGGTAGGTCTTATTTTCAGGAAAACACGGTATCTGTTTGGCTTCTGTACATTCTGACCTTAAGTTGACCTTTAAACTTTTCCAACAGTTTTTATGCATTTTTATTCATGTACTTCAAAAACATACATCTTATGTATATTTAGGGGAAGAAATCAGATTGTGGACAGTGTTGCTATCCTCCTGTATTCATGTGTAACTCTGCTTCCCCCTCTATTTTCTTCACATATCTTTCTAGGAAAGTATTGGGATTGTTGCGTTTGGCTCTCTAAAAAATTCTAGCTGCGCAGGTCAAAGTAGACCCTTTCTGCCGCCTTTTTGTTTACAAAGTTTAAGAGTTCTTCGACTTTTCAGAGCTTTAAGCACTGAATTTGGAAACCCCAATCATTTCTGTGTTGAAGCCCCAATCCCCAAGGTGACTGTACTTGGAGACAGGGCTTTGAGGAGGTAATAAGGATTAAATGAGGTCAGAAGATTTGGAGTCTCTTTATCCATAGGAAAAGCTGTATGAGAAGGTGGATTTCTGAAAGTGAGAAAGAAATCCCTCCCTGGGAACCAAATTGGTAAAACTTTGGACTCCTTGGACTCCAGGGCTATGAAAAATAAGTGTCCATTGTTTAAGACATTCCTCTATTCACGGCAGCTGAGGCAGACACATGTACAGAGGAAGTCTGTGCTTTGACTGTGATGATCTTATTAGTCTTGAGTTCATTTAATTAGAAGAAATCTTAGCAATTGGATCCTTTACTCATAATTATCTCTAAAGAGGTGATGAGTGGGAAGACTCAGGATAGTTGCGGCAAGATGAGAGCCATGTGAAAGGCATAAGAAAAACTCACACTCTCTCATCAGAAAAAGGAGCAGAGATGTGGGCACTGCCATTCAAGGGAAGGGTAAGAATATCTCTGAATTTGGATTTATTTAATGCTTTGATGATATTAAATTAGGAGATAAACTTCAAGGGTTTCCATCAATTTCTTACCTGATGAGCCATATTTTTCCATTATGAATAGAAAACAGGTTAGCCTCTGATGATATGTATATGAATGACAGAAAGCCGTATTTCAGAAAGATGATTTCTAGCCCTTTTGCATATAGCAATAATTCATATATTAGATACTGTGCATTGAGATGGAGCGAGCTTATGCTGTCTCACAGTCTGGTTTCAGACCATTAGATATCTATTGAGTTCAAGAGAATTAAAGACAAAATAATTCAACATTCTGAAATTTATTACACAGGGAAGATTTACAGATGAGTATACCAAAAATAATTGAAGTCTTGTGGTTGGCAATTGAAGACGCCCTTACCTGGGAGTTTTTGTGTCACTCAAATTTGTGTTGTTCATGAGGAATTAGATCGCTATAAACCTAACAATTTATGGTTGCAATTATTATTATTTTTAGGTGTAAAATCACATAGTGAATACAAGATCTTCTTCCGCCTCGCTTTCTACCTCAGCATCTGAGGGTTTTCTTGAGTCAGAAAGAAACAGCAAAAATCATTTTTCACAGGCTCAGGGAGCTGGGCCATCCTGGGCATAGGATTATGTCTTTGCTTCCAGGCAGTGACCTTGGGTAAAGGGCCATCTGAGTTCTGAATCTTTAAAATGAGGTTTGACGTTCCAAGAAATAAGAAAAAGTCTTTGGCATTATTTGGTAAAAAGCGCTATGGAATGTGAATTTACTCTTGCAGAAAGGTGAGCTAATAATTTTTTTTGGGGGGGTGGGGGCCAGGTTTGAACCCACCACCTCTGGTATATGGGGCCACTGCCCTACTCCTTGAGCCACAGGCGCTACCCTGAGTTAATAATGTTATACTAGCTGGTTTAGATTACTAGATTTCCTTCCTCCCCCCTCGATTAATTACTTTTTAAATTTTTCCTTCGATAATCTAAGTTTAAAATCAAAGGGATTAAAACGTTCCATTCCTTTGCCCTTTAATAAACATAGGAATATAAAGTTGAAGAAACACTCCTGAGTCATCTTTTAGCATCCTGTAATTACCACACTAATTTTTATCTGCATTTACAATGTAAAAACATCAATATATATCATTTTATATTAAGTTTATATTCAAAAGTACACGGCTATTTTCATAGTTCTTTTTTTCACCTTTTAGAGTTCTATATTTATTTTTCATTGACGTGTTACACACACAAAAATAAAATACCATAGATGTGATGTTGCAGGTAAACTTGGACTTGATTATTAAAATATATTTCTCTCTCTCTCTTTTGTTTTTTGTTGCTATTTTTGGCTGGGGCTGGGTTTGAACCCACCACCTCCAGAATATGGGGCCAGCGCCCTACTCTTCTGAGCCACAGGTGCCACCCAATATATTTCTCTTTTATTTTTGGAATATTTTTGTGTATGAAATTCCTTTAGTATCTTACTGTCTTGTCTTTTTGTATAGTATCTTCTTACTATGTAAGGTACAAACAAGTTAAAATAGTATTTTGTAGATTGCTATTATCTAGTAAGGTTTAGCTTCCTGCTTTGAGGTCTTGGTACAGTGATACTGCTCGTGTAATTATTTCGTTTCTCTTTTGCAAGAAATCTTGAGGAGCCAGAGACTAACACCGTCATTCACTGTGCTTACTACGGCCGTTCCCTGGAAAACAATACAGGCTGAGGCTCATGTGATAAGCTTCTGCGATAAAAACTCAAACTTGTGCTATCAGAACTATCATTATAGTTATATGAACTAATTTTTTTTTAAAGGAGTTGTATTTACAGGCAATGAAAAGTAAAGGAAACTTATTTTTTAAATTACAGTAGAACCTCTGTGAGTTGATCACCCAAGGGACTGGGATAAACTGGTCAACATACAGAGGTGGTCAACATAAGGAACTAGGCCTGCTGTACTGATGTGTATATGGGGGCAAGTCCGGTCTGTGACGATTACATCAGCTTATGGAGGTGGTCAGTGTAGGGAGGTGGTCAGCTATGGAGGCTTTACTCTTATTTTTAAGAACCAGAAGAAAAAAATTAATTTATCTTTGAAATATATCTGGTTTGCTATTCTATAGTTGGGATTTAACTACACTGTTATTTAACTTCATCTCTTTGATTCTAGAGCGTTTACACAATTCAAAGCCCTAACTACTTCAAAATCACTGGTCTTGATTTCTTTTTTTCTTTTTTTGAGACAGAGTCTCACTATGTCGCCCTCAGTAGAGTGCCGTGGCATCACTGCTCACAGAAACCTCAAACTCTTTGGCTTAAGAGATTCCCTTACCTCAGCCTCCTAAGTAGCTGGAACTACACGCACCCACCACAGTGCCCAGCTATTTTTCTTTGTATTGTAGTTGTGGTGTTTTAGCATCCCAGGCCAGGCTCGAACCCTAGCGTGTATGTATGTGGTGGTGCCTTGACCACTGAGCTACAGACTCGGAGCCATTGATTTCTTTTTTATTTTCAGTTATATGGAAGCATTACCTGTAAATGAAACATCTTCTCAGGTCTACACTAATATATTCTCTGGTTGTTTACAATACTGAGAACACGGAAGCCATTTTTTATCAAGTAAAATGGTAAAAAGTACATGTTGGACTTGGCGCCAGGAGACGTGATTTCTGGCCCTAACTTTGCTCTTTGCAAAGTGTCTGGCCTTGGAGAGGACAGTTGACCTCCCTATACTCCAGTTCATGCAGTGTTAGAATAGAGATAATGATACCCACCCTGTGGCTTGTCAGGAAATCTAATAACAAACATGTAAGGGCTGTCTTTATTATAAAATGTAAAATACCATAAAAATGCAAGCTGTCAGCAGAGCAGCGGTGTGGGTGTCTTGGTTGAGGCATGGACTCTGTTGCCCTCCTCCTAGGATTCATCTCTCGCTTGTCCTTCTTACCTGACTGCAGGTTCAGGACAAGATCCTTAACCTGTGTGAGGTCCAACTCTTCATCTTTAAAATGAGACCTGTGAAAACATCCATTTTTTGAGACCCAAGTTTGAACAAGAAAATACGTGTAAAGCAATTACAGACGAGCCTGGCAGGTAGTTAACATAAAATAAATAGTTAATATTACCTTTTCTTAAAATACACATATCCAGAAGCACACTGAAACACTCCTGTGCTTGGAATTTATAGGCATTCAGATTAGTGTGTGTGTTAAGGAGAAAAAAAAAATACGATCTTTTATTTCAACTTTTTTTTTAATTATTTTTTTTTATTTTTCTTACATATACATGTGTATATTAGGTTTCCAATTTTGCCTTCACAGAATTAAAAGGCTAAATTTAACGACAATAATAATATTTAACATAAGGACTGAGAACAAAAACCTCATAAAGAATGAAAGAAGATAAATACATTCAGAAAAAAAATCAGACGATTGCTGCAATGAATAATAGTAACAATGCAAAGAAAGTAACATTCACATCGTCACATAGAAGTACGTCTATATTTCAACTTTTATGCTATTTAGTTTTTCTTTTTCTTTTTCTTTTTTTTTTTGCAGTTTTTGGCCAGGGCTGGGTTTGAACCTGCCACCTCCGGCATATGGGGCCGGCGCCCTACTCCTTTGAGCTACAGTGCCTCCTGCTATTTAGTTTTTCTATGGATTGAATAATATGTATTTGCTATAAAAGCTCAGAATAGGCAGAGACACTTCAATGAGGAAAGAAATGATACCTGAAAACCACCTGCCCAAATAACATCACTGTTTAGCCTGTTTCAGAAGGAAAAGTATTCGAGCAAAATTGATTCCAGGGTGGCTAGAGGCAAACAGATGAAAAGCCTAGAAAGGGAGTGGGTTTGGGTGCAGAAAAATCAGTCCAGAGCAGAAGGAGAAAAGTGAGAGGAGGGGTTCAAGAAGTAGAAGAGAGAGGGGAGCGGCAGACTGTAGCCTAAGAGAGAAGAAGGAGTAAACTTTTTTTTCTCTTTTCTGTTTTTTTTTTTTTATTTCTTATAGCACAATTGTGTACATTAATGCAATCATGGGGTACAGTGTGCTGTTTTCATATACATTTTGAAATACTCTCATCAAACTGGTCAACATAACCTTCATGTCATTCTCTTAGTCATTAAGTTAAGACATTCATACTCTGCTTTTAGAAAGATTCACTTGTACCCTTGTAAGATAAACCATAGAGGTGATCCCATCAATTATTACCCTCCCTCCCCCTATCGACCTCCCTCACCTCCCCTCTCCCACCCCCTTCCCATATTCTAAGGCTATGATTAGGTTATGACATTCCTATAAAAGCTATGAATTAGTTTCAAAATAGGGTTGTGTACATTGGATACTTTTAAAAGGATGGTAGTTTTAACAAGAAGGGAGAATTGTCGTGCTGTTCTGAGGGCTGAGTAACCTGTGCCTTTGCTTAGGGGAGTACACTGATTTCATGTTGTCCCCTGTAATATGTGGCAAGAACATCTCCAAAGCCTTTTTGCAGCAGTACCCCAAATACAGCAGGAAATGTTTCTATCATTTCCTCAAAAGAAAAAAAAAAAAAAAGAAGAAGAAGAAGAAAATAAAGATAATTTAATTGCCTGAATCATTTTCTTCATACTTGTGGCATCCAAATGTGATGGATGGTGGGAAATCCACCAAGACCTTGGCCAAATGTGATGGATGAACCGGTGGTGGAGAAAATTAGGGGGAAAGGGGACTAAATTTGACATCCCTGGTAGACAGAACTGGATAATTATCTGTACATACAGGTAATTAAAAGAAAGAGGTACTGAGAAAAAGGATAAGCCAAGGTTGTCAAATTTCATTTCTAAAAACATGCATTAAGAGGTAATTATTTTGTGCAACTGGGCACCTCGAGAGGTACTATGAACATTATGACGTCTATACCTGACATTGCTACATAATTAAGAATAGATTATTTCAGATCTTGGGAGATCACTCTCCTATTTCCTCCTCAGCAGAAGCCATCAGTCTCAAAGGAGTTATTGTGGTACTGGAATAGCATATAGAAAAAAATAGCTTAAAAATTTAAAAGCAGATTTGTTCTTTAAATGCTGCAGTAATTTAATTCACACTTCTGGACCTCTCAAGCTTCGGGAACACTGCCATCTGCTACCCTGACATTCTGGAATTCGACTTAATACTTAAACTACAAAAAATGAAGAGTATTGGTTTCATTGCTCTTTTGAGGGAAAAGTGAACTTCATAACACTATAAAGCTATTAAATTGTCAGAAGTATATAGGATTTCAGATGCAGTAAAGTAACACACTTTCAGGCAACTACATACACATTTGGCAAAAGTGAATTCTTCAGAATAGAAAAGATGAATTATCTGGAATGTGGGCTGGAACTTCGCTGATTTTCCCACTACCTCTCATAGTACTCAGCCACTGTCTTACTGCAGAAACACTGAGTTCAGTAAATAATTGTTGAAGGTCAACCTTGTGTCCTCTGAGATCTGACGAGGGCATAAGGGAGCTGTCTCTCCAGGTGGCCAAGGCCTTGGTTGTCTGTCTCTCTTGCCCTACCTTGTATTACAAAAGTAGTAGAAGAGACTTTCCATCAGTTATTTTTTATTTTATTCCATTTATTTTATTTTTTTGAGAGAGAGAGTCTCACTTTGTCACCCTGGGTATCATAGTTCATAGCAAGCTCAAACTCTTGGGCTCAAACAATCCTCTTGCCTCAGCCTCCTAGTAGCTGGGAATACAGGCTCCCACCACAATACCTGGCTCTTTTTTAGAGACGGGATCTCACTCTTGCTCAGGCTGTTCTCTCACTTCTGAGCTCAGGCGATCTACCTGCCTTGGGCCTCCCGGAGTGTTGGGATTACAGGCGTGAGCCACCACACCAGGCCTCATCCGCTCTTCTTGTTGAGTTGACTTGTAGGCATATTCTCACAAACTTGATTCCTTCAGGGCAGTTTTAAAGTTACATATACATGTTTACTAAAACCTGGAAAATAAGTTTCACCAAGAAAAGAAACAGAAATGAAAAGCATTCATATAGTCTTATCACACTAAGCCAACCATGGTTTAGATGTCAGTATTTCTCTTTAAAGCCATTGTTTTTTCTATGCCCAAGTGTTTATTACCATGATTTTAATAATATCGGATATGCAGTTTCTGTATTCTTTTTACCTAATGCATGAACAGTACATTGTGCTTTATTACACAGTTTTGTAAATTTCATTATTGAGTCATTAGTATGGACTGAATTGTGCTTCTCCAAGATTTGCATGTTCAACCCTAATTCTCATTGTGTTGATAGTTGGAGATGAGGCTTTGGGGGAAGTAATTGGAGGTAGAGGAGGTCACGAGTGTAGGGCCCTGGTCCAATGGGATTAGTGCCCTTGTAACAAGAGACACCAGACATCTTGCTGTCTCTTCCTTTCTCTCCTGGTGTACTTGCACAGGGAAAAGATCACATAAAAACATGTGAGAAGGTGCCTGTCCACAAGGCAGGTGAAGAGCGCCCTCTCTAGGACCTGGTTAGGCCTGCACCTTAATCATGGGCTTCCTGGCCTCCCTGACTCTGAGATGTGCATTCCTGTTGTTTAAGCCACTGTTGTTATAGTAACCCTAGCAAACTAATACCAGTGGCTATAATGTACTCTTTGATTCTGATTATTTATAATAATTCATATAAATGTAATATTTTTTGTACATAAAGTTTTTTTATATGTCACATACTTCCCTTATGCAAATTCTCACAAGTAGAATTATTTGATCAAATACAACAACACTTGCTAAATATTTATAAATGGCTCGCACCAAATCGTATACCCAAAGAGAATACAACCAACATATCTCTTCGGCCTACTGGCACTGAACAAAGAAAATGACCCAAACTCTCTATTAGTTAGATTATCAGAACTGTGTTTAAGGACAGCATTAAGAAAATAGGGAAGAAATTTTGGGTTAGTTTCCATTGCTCTTCCTTTTCCTATTCTTAGTTTGTGTCTTATGTAGCAGGATTGTATTTTCCTTCACTCTGGAAGGAAGAAGAATTCTGGATCCTTGTGTCATTAGATTTTTAATTCATGTTTTCTATGTAAGAAAGTTGATGAACAGGTTCTCCTAAAATAAATACCAGCTACAACCTACTGGGCTCTTTCCCCATCACCTTGTATGCCTCTCTGTCAGGGCACCAATGTTCTCTACCAGTCTCCCTTTCTTGAGACCTCGATGTTATATAATGTTGGAATTTTAGTTTTAGAGAGGATCTGGGGCTATCAGCCTAACATCCCATGTAACATATGTTAATCCCTCTGTAACATCTGTACAACTGTTCATTCAAGCTCAGCCTGAGTATGTTCAGTGATAAGGAACTCACTGTCTCACGAATCAGTCTGATTTATTGATATCCCAATTAGACTACTAGAAAATTGCCCCAACGAGCAGGTCCAAAACTCTGTGACTTCTCCCCATTAATACTGGTACTGCCCTAGAAGGATCGTAGAGAATAAACCTAAGTCCACTTGAACTTGATAACCCCTCAGAAACTGGAAAAGAACTATCCAGGAAGCCTTTAACCAAGGTAAACTGAGATACGCCATATTCAAGATGCTGTACACTGTGGGTGTGTTCTTCAAGCAGAGATTGTACACCCATAGCCTACAGCAGGGGTCCTCAAACTTTTTAAACAGGGGGCCAGTTCACTGTCCTTCAGACCATTGGAGGACCAGACTGCGGGCCCTGGGACCAGTCGGCTGCTAAGCAGGACAGGCAGCTGTGGCAAAAACACCCGGCAGGCCAGATAAATGTCCCAGGTGGGCTGCATGTGGCCTTCGGGCCGTGGTTTGAGGATGCCTGGCCTACAGGGTTTTGGTCCTTGAGTATTTGGGAGGAAAAAAAAAGAAAAGAAATGTGTAAGGAGTTTTATTCATGCAGTTTTTTATACTCCTTCAATTTTCTTATTCCCAGAAGTTTTTACTCCACTAAGGTACCTGCCTGCTTTGCAAGGCATTTCCGGTGTGATCTCTATCTGAAAGGGCAGCACATATGGTGGGCACAGTGCTGTGAATAGCTTGGAGGAAAAGAGCCACCCTCTCCCTATTCTAACTACATTATATTAATGAGTTGAAATTAATTTGACATTTTTTCCACCACCCACAAACTTAACTTTCATTTACTCTTCAGCCATCTTCTTAATAAGTAATAATAACGAAAGTTCTTACCACTTTTTCCCATTGTCAGACAATCCAGCTGAGTCATTTTCTCTGCCGGCTTTTGCTTTTGCAATTTTTTTTTTTTTTTAACCTAAGCCTAGGGCTTTGTAGATATTACTACAGCACATCATCTCCTAAAGTCAGTTCAACAAAGCAGAGGGCCTTTTGTGTCCTCGTTCTGTCCATAGGACTGTGTGGTCTGAAGAAGGCTTTCTCTCTGTCCTGTCCTGATAACCGGTGAGCAAGAAGAGACCAGAGTGTTGAAAACCGTCTCCTTCCTTTTGGGTCCTCCACACTCCTTTCTCTTCTTTGAATCCTTCTTCCTTCACCAAAGCTTGTCAACAAGGTGGGCGAAATCATCTGTTCTTAAAGTGACTGTCAAGTTCTCCTCATCCTCCGGATTGCGAGCTGTCCCTTATCAAATTAGACCAAGTGTTTTGCCAGTATTACTTAAGCTGGCTCTTATCTCTAACTTTTATTTATTTATTTATTTTTTTGAGACAGAGCGTCAAGCTGTTGCCCTGGGTGCAGTTCTGTGGCATCACAGCTCACAGCAACCTCCAACTCCTGGGCTCAAGCGAGTCTCCTGCCTCAGCCTCCTAAGTAGCTGGGTCCACAGGCACCTGCCACAACGCCCGGCTATTTTTTGGTTGCAGCCGTCATTGTTGTTTGGCAGGCCCAGGCTGGGGATTCGAACCCGCCACCTTAGGTGTATGTGGCTGGCGCCTTAGTCGCTTGAGCCACAGGCGCCGAGCCTATCTCTAACTTTTAATTCATCTTGCATAACATTGCATCATCGTTTTCCTAAAATATCACATGTATCATGTCTGTTCTACTCCTGATCTTTTCATAGACTCCAGGTAGAAATGCAGACGCTTCCAGGTAGAGCGTGTGGCCTCACTGTCTCCTCCCTTCCCAACCCACCCAGTGTTCCAGGCAGCCTGGACTCCCAGAATCCTGGCTGTGTTTGCTTATTCTCACCTTGTCCCTTGCTTATATTGTTCCTTCCACCTGGAATATTCTTCCTTGTCCTTATCAGCTATCCAAAGCTTGTCTGCTCTTTCTAAGCCAGTATAAAGCTCTTTCCTCTATAAGTTATTTACCTTTGCCCACATTAATCAGCCTATGTCAACTCTTAATGTCCAAATAATAATTATCCTACTAACACTTCCTTCATCGTTCCAACTGTGCTATGTTTTTCCTTCTGGGCTGGGGAAAAATTTCCTTGGCAAGGGGTAATTTCGTAAAACAGCATTATACAAATGGTGGATGCTTGGTAAACATTGCTGTTTGGTTGATAGATTTACTAAAGGAGGTAGTACTTAAATTAGTCATTGATCTTGGAATTTCAAGTTGAGGGTAACCTTTGGGGGCAATCACCTTATGCTGGGCCCTTCTAAACAATATTTCTGGAGGGCAGCTTATCTGCCCTCCAGACATGGCTGCATTGGATTTGATTCTGACATTCATCTCAAGGAAGGGCCTGTAGTTAGTTTATAAAATCTTCATAGTAAGTCTCCCACTCAGAGTTAACTTTCATAAACATTTGTTCACAGCATATTTCATGTGTTTTCAGTAAAAGTCTAGAAAAGAAAACCTTTTTCTTTTCCCCTTTTACTACTTTTAAAAATCCTTTTAATTTGGGTGGTGCCTGTGGCTCAAAGGAGTAGGGCGCCAGCCCCATATGCCGGAGATGGTAGGTTCAAACCCAGTCCCGGCCAAAAACTGCAAAAAAAAAAATCCCTTTAATTTCATAAGAGCAATGTAAAATAAAAACTGTAATATTATGATAGTTTATGGACAGTATCTGTCTTTCACATGAAATCAATGTCTAACATTTATCAAACAAAAATTTATCTCATTTTGCAATATAATAAGACCTTAAGATTCAAATTTAATCTATTTAGTTATATAATTCTGTGGAGACCTGAATTCCCATTCAAATAAAGTAGAATAGCCTGGTAAGGCAACTTTTTTGTGTGCCCTGATTTATGCGATATTCCTTTTTATTTATTTTTTTTTTTTCAGTTTTTGACTGGGGCTGGGTTTGAACCTGCCACCTCCTGCATATGGGGCCAGCACCCTACTCCTTTGAGCCACAGGCGCTGCCCTATCCCACATTTCTTTATTAGATACCATATGCAAATTGTAACATTTGTATCTGCTTCCAAAATCCTATGACTGCTATCCATCCCTTCTTTTATATCAAGTATTATTATATTAATTCAAATATTTTTCACCAGCCCAGAATTATGTTGATCAGGCCATAACAATGGGTTGATGATCTATGAAGAGAGAAACTTGAACAAGCCATACTTTCACTCTCCGGAGAAACTCTGTTTTGCTCAATTCTCTTACAAGTTTACATCAGTTTCTCCTTCCCCAGGTAACAGAAGAAGTTTCTAAATTGTCTGGAGATTGCACGTCCCAACACTCTGAAACCCTCTGAGCTGAATAATTTAGTTTGTGCCATTGCTGTACCTATAAAGAAATGCGAAATTGAAGTCACTTCCAACTTATTAGTCACATTTGGGAGGTGTCAGGAAAGGAAAAAAAGATTAATGTTTATTCATCTGATTTTATTTTGTGTAGAGGAGAATTGTGAGAAGTGACAAGTATACAGACTTTTTAAAAACCGAAAAGGCAAACGACTGCTGAGCGTTATCTGCAATCTCGTTTTCTCTTCTTACCCCAAGACATATGCCCTGTAATTTCTCCCTGTAGATTTAAACATATGCTTAGGGACAGACTGACTTGCTGGTTTATTCATGAGTGGAAAAGAAAATGGCTGGACAATGAAAAGTATATCACAAGGTCTGTATGGAAACTCCCAGGCTGTTATGGATGAGCCGTGGTTCTCATTAAACCTGGTAACTGTTTCGGTCAAGTTTCCTTCAATCATTTTGCAAACCTGGACTTTCTGGAGAATGAGACGCCTCTTTTGGAAGTGAATAAAATCTGCGCTTCCAAAGGAATATACCAGGGTGTGTTGAAAGAAAACTTAGGGAATAATTCTGAACTTTTTAATGAAAGTGTACAACATCGAGCGCATAAAGACATAAAGTAGTATGAAAACACTGGTTTTGAAACAGGAGGTCAATAAAACATCCTCCTTTTCTTTTTTACTTAATAATTCCGATAGACATTTTCTGGGCACCAGGTTGTCAGCAATTATTCTGTTGAGGATCTGGAGAAGAAAACAGTAATTAAATACCTTCCCTTATCTGACTTTATCCCTGACTTTGTGGCCAAACTTCAGCATGGGTCGAAAATAAACCTACCTTGGGATAGCTTAATATAGAAAAATATTGGGTGTTCTTGGCCTTGAAACAATCTTTTAGACATTAAGTTCATTTGTGAATATTATTTTAACTTTTCTTTTGATCTGTCTCTAAATTGGTAAATAAAGACTGTGTGATATTTCATTAAGAAAAATACCCACTTAATTCCTAAGAGGTGGGCGACCCCAAGTAACTGAATGTACTAATTCTGCAACGTGGGAGAGAATGTGACCAGCGGGATATTAAAATCTATGTCATAACACTTGAGTGTTTAGATGAAGCTTTTATATATGGACTTCCCCATGCTGATAAATGACAAGTTTACAGAGAGGTTCAGGCAAAACCTGGAGGCCACCCTTGAACCTCCGTTACTTTCATGCTTTGTGTCAAGTTCATCAGGACCCCTGTCGGCTATATCTGGAATTGAACAAATTCTGACTGTTCGCTTTGGGCCCACCTCATGTTAGCTCTTAACTAGACAATTGCTGGAGCCTTCCAATTGTTCCCCTTGCTTTAGCTGCGTCCTCCTCAGCCTGTCCTCACCACAGTGGTTGGAGGGTTGATTTCAAATGCATTGCTCGTCTCAAAAGCTTTCCTTACCAGAGAGGAACTTTTAACCACCCCACCTAAGAGGTGATCACCCGACCGCCAGCCCTGGGACTGTCTACACCTCTCATCCCCCTTTATTTTTCAGCACATGGCTGTTTGATAACTTTAATCCTGCAATTTCACATGTGCATTGATGTGCCTGACCACATAAAAATGTAAACTCCAGCCAGAAAGGGGCTTTCTTTGCCAAGGTGGGTCTCCGATGGCTGATTCCTTGAACAATGCCTAGCCCGTAACAGACCCCAGACAACCCCTGTTTAAATTCTTAGTTTGCTTTTTCTGGTTTTGGTATGTTTTACTCTATACTTGGAATCTGTAGCTTCCATGGTCCTCTCTGCTGACTCTTTAGTAGATGAAGCAGAAGCTTCAAATTTATCTCTTCCTCTCACCAATACTCAAAATAAACTAATTTATCTTCCTTAGGACCTCATTTCATTTCTTAACTCAAGGAAACGTACTCTTCCTGTGCTGAATTGTTTGATATGTTCAGAGGGTGAAAGTCTCCAATTATTTTTCCTTTTTTTGTTAAATCATCATGGTGTACATTAATGC
>NW_003852560.1:1824562-1829783 GCF_000181295.1 Otolemur garnettii | reverse complement strand
TTCACACCCCGGACGTTGCCCTTCTTGCAGTTTCCTGAGCAGGTGAAGCTTGTTGCCAGTCAGGGACCTTTTACTGGGGCTTATTTCTGTCTGGGAGGCTTTCTCAGATGGTCTCTTGCTGTGTAGGGCCTTGTGCTCAAATGTTTCCACCTTGAGGCAGCCTTTACTGGCCATGTCTTAAAAAGTCCTATTCCCCACAATCACTTTCACCCACCTAACCCCGCTTTATTTTTTCCTTAAAGTAACTAATGTTGCCTTACAAATTTGGTTGCAATTTTGTGCCCTCCACTAAAACAAAGTTCCTTTTAAACAACGACTTTGTCTGATTCACCTTTACATATTCGGATAGAAGATTTTTCCTATGTAATAGGGGTTCCATTTGTGTTGAAAAGAAAAAATGAATGAATGAATGAATGAATGAATTCACATAAACATTGAGTTGTTGAAAGGGGTTTACAAATTTCTCTTTTTTTTTTCAGTTTTATTTTCTTTTTGGCCAGGGCTGGGTTTGAACCCGCCACCTCTGATATATGGGGCCATCACCCTACTGCTTGAGCCACAGGTGCCGCCCAGTTTACAAATCTCTTTAACTTGTCACTAGCTGCTTTTGTAGATACTATTGTCAGACTGGACTGAGGCTTTTGAAGGCTCTCTGACCTCTGAGGCAATTTCTATCATTTCATTTAAATTCTGAAGTTCTAGAGAAGTAGCTAAATTCCAGATTGGTTTAAAGAGATAATCAGTAGTAAATCTGATTTCTTCATTATTGACATATATTACTTGATAGCAAAGCTACCTTTTTTATTTGCCTTTAAAGCTTAAATTTTTGAAAACTGATATCCAAATTCCAAACAACATCTGCATTGTATAAGTGGATATTAATTTCTGTTTGGCATGAAATGTCATTGTACCATGAGGTATTACTAAAAGTAACTCTGCAGTCCTCCTGCTCTCCTGCCAGATGAAGAAGGAACTGATTGTGATGCTTATAATGCCAAATAATTTTGCTACTCTAGCTTGAAAGTTGGTTAATGTTGTCGAACTTTGGGATTCTAGAAACAAAATGTTGTTAGAGCAACCTATTTAATAGCACAGTTAAAGATAAAGATTGATAATCTATTACCTATCTTTATCTGGGTGTCTCATATGTTAACTGTATCTATACCATCAAACTATATATAACAATATGGATAGGCAACTGTACCCTACATATGTAATTATATCCATATTATAATCATTGCAAAATTTCCTGATGTAAGGTGAGCTGGCATTTAATGCAATCTTACAAATTTTATATGTGTAGGCAGGCACATAATGCAAGAATGTATAACAGCCTAAATAATGACACATAGCATTTTAGATAAGTAAGATTGTTAACATGGGAGAGAGAGAGATGCCGTGGGCGTGTGTCTGTCATATATAAGCAGGAGGGTAGGAAGAGATGAGGCGGGAGCTTGGGGTTCACTTCAGACACAAGCTTCAATTAGGAACTTACATTAAAATAATTTACTGAGTATCACCTAGCCATTTAACCAGGCATAGTGAAGAGTATTCGATAATTATGATGAATGCCAAATTTAGACAAAGTAATTTAACAATTTTTTTCTGATATCTCAATTCTTGAAACTTTGCTGCTTCTTATGCATCAAGAAAATAAACACAGCCTGTGAGTAGCCAGTGCCCCTCACTGCTCCCAGGCAACCCAGGTGTGGCCCTCACTGCCCTCTTTGGTGCCATCCCCTCTCACTGGGAAGCCTCTCCCTTTCCTTTCCAGTCTTATTTAGTTTCATTTTAGGAAATTGAAAGAATACTGTGCCGAGTTTTCAAAACTCTTGGACCACTCACACTCATTCTGCAAGACCTCGCAAGACCTGCAAGACCCTCTTCTGTGATACCTGAGTTCCCAGGTAGGACAGGTGAGGTCTTTCTACTGGGTCCCATCGCCTTGCTCAGATGCAGCCCCTGGAGCTGCACTGGATGTTTCAGAACTTCTGAAATGCCCGCCGATCTGTCTCACCCTCCCCACTGCGAGGTTTTGGGGTTGTGCACGGATTATGTCTGTAACTCTGAGGACAAGTCGAAGTTTTCTTCTTCTTCTGAGATTGGGTAAACTTTACTCACCCTTATCTAACTTTGCGTCTTCTTAGAGTCCAGAGTTCTCACCCCACCAAGTCTTGAATGTTACTCAGGTTGATTTCTCTCTGCGGTGTCTGCCCTCGTGGCTCAATAACACTGTACCCAGACCTACCATTCAGTTGCCCAGTGATTTAATAAATTATTGTTCAACAACAATAAAATACACTAATATTAGAGGGCAATAATAATAGATTGTTCTTAACAACAAATAATTAAGCTCATCCAATTCCGGGAAAAAAATAGGATGAGGTTAGTTAATAATTTAGTAAAGATTTGAGGGGTTCTGAGATCTCAAAACTACAGATCTCATTCCAGCAAATCTTCCATCCGTGCTGCCTTTCCTCCTCTCTCCATCCCCTTTTTCTCCTTTGAAACTGTAGCCAGTTCATCCCCAGAGCTCCGTCCTCAGCCTTGGGCTCCATCTGAGCTTGGATTTTTATCCCCATATCAAAGTTATTCAGAAAAGTTCCCAACAAAGAAAGCTGTCCCTTTCATAAAAGCTCTCAGACTACCCCCAAAGGATATTTTTTCATCTCAATTACACACCTTACTCATCTTTGTCATGAGATCAGATCAATAATTTGGTTAGGTGTTGGAAAAATAGTTGTATTGACTCTCATGGTCTTAGTTATCTTGGTCCCTGATCAAGTTCAGGTTACTTTAGAAGTCTTCTCTTTTTGTTACCCTTGGTTGTGACTTGAATGACTTAATTGATTTGTGAGCTATTTTGGTTTCCCTTTCGTCCTTTACAGAATTCCCTTCAGGTCAGAAGAGGAGAACAGATTGTGTGGAAGTCTTCTCTTCCTTAGGAAATATTTCTGGGAAATAGTGTTTTGTTTTTTGATAACTGAAAATAGGAAAATTCCCTTTTGAGTCTCGTCATGAGGATCTTATACTAATAGAACTGTATGGTTGGAATGAATGAAAAACCAGAGGTCTTTGTAAACTGGGATATTTCTGAGTGCTGAAGATACTCTATATTTTAACAAGTGCCTCTTGCCAGCGTTTAAAAGAACACAGGCACAACGACATGGTTCCTCTAACACTCGAATTGCAGTCTCAAAAACTATTTCCTTTAAGAATCTGAGAACAGTAATAATTCTATTTTGTAAAGACTGTATTTTGTAAACCCCAAAGCACTAATAAATGAGAATTGCTCTAGGGATAAGATAAAATGTTTCATCATAAACAAATGCCCACATTTTGTGCGGTGGAGATGGTCTGTTATCCCCAGGGGCTGCCTGACAGTATCTGGACTGTTTTGTTACTCCTCTGAAAGGGAGTTTAACTGTAAAGTAAAAGGATGTATTTTTGGCCTTTTAATTATCCAGGATTTAAACATTGTTTGATACAATGGTAAGCCAATCAGAGATGAGTTTGGCCTTCTCAATCCCCTTCAGATCCTTGTCACAGAGCCAGAAGCCGGTACCCAGAGTTCCCACAAGCAACACAAACACTGCCGGCCGCGCCTGGCACAGCCTGCTTCTGCAAAGATCGTGTAAACATACTTCGTGGACATTTCTGCTCGGTAGCAGACAGCAGCATAAAATACACTTAAGTGCGTTACCTCCGTTTTGGTGAGCAGCTTAGCAGAATGACCTGAGCTCTGCACTGAAAGGCAGAGATCTGAATTAGAGTTACAGCCATACGTACGGCTTATTGCATGCACAGCCTTGACCAAATCATCTCTGAGTTCTAGCTGTCCACGTCTTCATCCGTAATGCTCACAATCTGTACGTTCCCTGGGGCTGCTCATGGCTTGCTCTCCATTCACATCACACTCATGCCTGGCCCTTTGCTCAATAAAGGTTCTTGGAAGCATTGAGATAGATGTGTTGTCGGGAATAAAACCAAAGCTTGTGTCTTTGGAATGAGGTCCAAAGAATATGTAGAGTGATTAACATGATTATAATTTCTGTATACGTTCTGCATTACTGAAAATACACTCTTTATCCCACAGTTGGGGCAAACACTGAAGTCACATTGTATGAAGCTTCCTCTGTGGCAGCCTGGCTCCCTGTACAGCTTCCATCACGTTCTCTCTGGCCAGAGCATTTTGTATTTGCCTGTTTTGTTCTGTTATGTCAGCCAAAACCAGAGTGACCCTTTATCCCTGTTTGCCAGCGACCTCCACAGTTTACCTATGATGTTCTGGCGTAATTAATTTCATTGACAAACATTTCTAGTTTGAATGATAAATTATGTAATCACCCTATTTAACATAGATAATAATGTTCTATTATATTCTTTATGAAATCTGAAAGCGGAGAAATATATACAAAACTTCAGCATGTTAAGGCTGGGTCTTTAGATTTCTCTGGTATCATTTGGGTAACTCATCTGTGTACAGACAACCAGCAGTGCCTACAAAATCAGGAGATCTCTCTTTGAGGCCTTAATTTGCAGGCTTAGAACTACTTTCTGCTTGCCTCCAGGCAGTCCCGACTTCTCCCCAGTCTTCTAATTCTGGAACTTTGGGAAACTTTCAGGATCCCATTCATTCAGTAAATATTCACAGGACTAGTATAGCTAGCCTGACTTAAGCTCCTGGGTGTGCAATGGTGAGCAAGGATGGACAGTCTGGGCCCCCCTGAAGCTCATCTAAAAGAATCAGATATTACTAACTTCACAAACATAAAGCTAACCTCTGATGCTGTATGTGAGAATGCTTCAAAAAAGAGGTGGAGGTGTAGAGTGCTCTGAGAACCCATAATTCAGGGATTTGAGCTGCTCAAGGATGCTCAGGGAATGTTTTTCTTTTTTTGTGTATGTGTGTGAAAGTTCCTGTTGAGCGGAGATCAGAAAGATAAATCCGAATTACCAGGATGAGGAGATGAGCAGAGGTAGGAGACAGCTTGTGCAAAGGCCCTGTGGTAGAAATGAGCATGGGCACAAGATTGGAGGAAAAACAGGAAAAACAAGGATTTGCACAAACACACGGCGCAGCCAGCGCACAGGAAAGCCTTGTGGGAAATGAGGCTGCAGAGGTGGGTCAAAAGGTAGAAAAGAAACTAAAGAGTTGTAAGCTAGGAGTGATATGATTAATATTGGACTTGGGAAATATCTCCTGTGGAGAGTAGACTGA
>NW_003852560.1:1824107-1824459 GCF_000181295.1 Otolemur garnettii | reverse complement strand
ATGTGGAAGAGGTATGTGAGAGAGAAGCTTTCAAAGCAATCAAGATGTAGCCAGTGGTTAAGCCAGTGACTATGGAGTAAGACTCAGGGTCTAAGGCATTGTGTACATGGAAAAGAAAAACCCAAGAAAGACGCTGGGGAAGAACTTGTTAATAAAAGGTGAGCAGGCAGATGAAAAGCCCCTAAAAGGACCATGAGAAGAAATGACCAGAGAGGGAAGGGGACATTCAGAAAATGATGATGTCTTGAGCGGCGCCTGTGGCTCAAGGAGTAGGGCACTGACTCCATATACCGGAGGTGGTGGGTTCAAACCCGGCCCTGGCCAAAAACTGCAACAACAGCAACCAAAAAAA
>NW_003852560.1:1815194-1824066 GCF_000181295.1 Otolemur garnettii | reverse complement strand
AAAATGATGATGTCGTGATCCAGGACAAGAGAGACTTATAACAAGGAAGTGGCCAGCAGGTATCGAATAGAGTAAATTAGCAAAACCAAAGTATTCATTAGATTTGTCAACGAGGAGGTTCCTGATTACCTTGGAAATATCAGCTTCCATGAGGAACTAGTAAGAAATGAAGGTGTATTTAGATTATTTGAGAGCAAAGGATTGAGTCCACACTATGTTTTTTAAATACTTAAAACCTAAAGGAAAAGAAAGAGGAAGACGTGTCTAAAAGCTGAAGTCGGCTGCATACAAGGATTTTCATTTTTGTTTGTTTAGTTCTGAGCAGGTTTCTATGCAGTGGTGTTCTGATAAATCAGGTTGGGGTTGAGGGATGACAAGAGCTCTCCTATGTGGCTTTTGCAGATGACTGTGGTGTAAATATTCCCACCAGGGCTAAATGACAACCAATGTCAAGGTGAAGTTATGAAGTGCCATTTTGAGGAGTGGTAATCTAGAATCAGCTACCAGCTCTAACACATCACTGAACAGAAGCCAGGGGAATGGGAGAGGCTGAAGGTTTGTGAGAGAAAGGGGTTAGCGAATAGAGCAGACGGAGAGGGAGAGGCTGGCCCAGAACAAGGGTGGAAAGGTAAGTGTTGGATAAAGGATACTTCTACTGAGTTGGATGGTAGAGCTAGGTTAAAATAAATGCACAGAGAGGAAAGGAAGTCGAATGAAGTCTTACTTCCTGGGCTACTTTACCTGTAAATTAGGACACGAGGGCTTTGCTGAGAGTGAGGAAGTGCTGGACGGTACATGAGGCTGGATTGGAAGGAACAGTGAACGTTTTAAGAACAAAGAGAAATATGGAAGGCAAGTTAGGCAGTGCTGAGGTCCCTGTGATGCTGAAGACCAGAGCTTTATACCAGCAGCAATCTGCAAAGGCACATGGATTGATCCAGAACTTAGCAGGACAAGCATATAGGACCACAGAAATAAAATGACTGCATCGTTCTTGGGTTGAAATATTGCAGAACAGTGTGGAGGGGTGACAAGACTTCAGTGGAGCAGTGGGTATGGCCAAGAGCACATTGGAAGGGACGGGCTGTGATATCTAGTTTAAAAAAAGAGAAGAAAATCGAGCCCAAGGAATTTTCAGAAGTAAAGAACGTGCTACTTTTTAAAGATTTGAGGTCTGGGTGAGGTTGTAGAATAATGTGGCAGAAATAAGTTGAGAAAGCTGAAAAGATATGAGGTGATCATTAAAGAATAATACCACAGAGTGAACAGGTACAGAGGCGTTAGAGTTTGGGGTGGCCATGAATGTGACTGGCTGAAACACAGCAGAGGTTAAGACCATCACAAGGAGTAATCAGGGCACCAGAAATCAGGGTGTTGGGTAATTATTCCAAAGGCCATTGAAGTCATCCACTATTTATGGTTGGATAGTAAAACTTTAAAGCAGGTACCAAAGTCTTTGTTAAATGTAGGAGGTCCCACTGGGCAGTATGGGTATCAGAAGGGAGCCTTTTTGGCAGAGTAGTCAAGAAATAATATCTTTAAGTTGGTAAGGAAGAAAATAAGTGGGCCCTGAGGTTGTGGGGATTAAAAGAATATGAGGAAGAGTAAAGTGGGGAGAAGGAGAGGGAAGAAAAGAACTTGAACTCTAGAAAACATTGGTAGCGTCAGGGAAAAGTCCAAGTATGACTCCAGTGGAGAGTGGGGCACGTAGCTCGCCCTGAAGGTCAGGCAGTACAGGAAGGTTCCCATCTATTAGAAGGTGTGTTTGTTCATTTGGCTTGGTTTACATTCATTAGTTTGGGGGCTAATCATCCACACAGGTGTATTTAAAGAATGTGTATTCTAGAGGATGGTGATGGGATGACATTTTAAGGGACAGTAAGGGAAATGTCTTTCGTGCCAGAAAAACATGGTTATACTTAATCATGTTTGGTTTCTCCATGAGAAAGGTACCATGAGCACATCTTCCAAAAAAGAAAAAGTTCAAGCGTTAGACCCAAGTCGAAATTCCAAATTCTCAGTATTTTGTATTCATTTCTCAACTGCAAAAGCCTGGGATTCTGAACAAGTTATATGGACCTGCCTTGAGGGCAGCCAGCTGGGGTGACTTTATTAGTAATGGCTTTAATAAAATCATTAGACTATTATTTTATGCTCATACCAGGAAAGCATATAACAGACACTTTTGAATGACAAGGGCCATGCTGGTTATTAGCAGTGTCGTGGAGGGGAACCATTTCTTTAGCAGACAGCAGAATATTTTTTTAACAGACAATTCCGTCACCATTAGAACATCTTGACACAGGACTTAAGAAAGGACACACACACTCTCAGACACACACACGTACACGCATATAATTATTATCATATTTATGTCCATAGATAACGGCTAATGTGGTTGGTGATTGTTACAAGTGGTTTAGGGATCGTGGTTAATAATGTCTTGGCAGTAACCTATGTGTTAAAGTCTTTATATGGCACAAAAATGTGGGAAGCTTATATCATTTGTATTGCTTAAGGTACAGTTAATTCTTCAATGCTCCCTGTCATTTCTGGTTTAAACATTGTCCAGGAAATTCACCCTCACTGAACAAAGAGCTGGCTCCCTTACCTGGGTTTGAGTCTTCCTCCTCTGGAACTGACATTCCTAGAGATCACATCTTGTTTTAGCTCAATGCAGTGATCTGTGTTTTACCCCAGCACCTCCTCAAGTCAGGTCATTTCATGGTGTGTCCCTTTACAGACAGTAGCATAAGGGGCAGAGGGGTAGGAAAGTTTCTACTTCATCGAAGACCTGATTTCATTCACTGACAAGTAAATGGCATAGGTATAGGGAAAGAACAGCAAACCACCATATTATTTTGCCAAAATCGTCATGTTACAATATCTAAAAATGCCCTGAAAGATGACAGTGTGTGGAACATCCCTTACAAATAACAGCAAAGCTCTAATGAAGTGATCTATAGACACTCCCAGGATCAAAATGCAGCCTACCAGGGTGAAACGTGACTGGCGGTTCATTGAACGCCACACAGAAGGTAAATGAAGTGTATATTTTCCAATCACAGCTGGAATTTTAAGTGAGTGAAATAGAATAAACTCAGCCTGGAATTTGGAATAAATTCAACGTGGAATGTGTCTTAGAGACCAAGGTTTACACAAGAGCTGCACAAACCTCTCAGCATGAAACATGACACAAGGTGAAATTTTCCTGGCATCTCCGAGTCAGAGATAGACTTCTGAAGGACCAGGGCACGGACACTTCAAGAGCTGTTTGTTTCTAATTGGGGAAGGCAATGCAGACGTTTATATAATTCCCTGGGGAGGGAGTCATATTCCACCTGGTACATGCAGTTGTGAACACTTTCTCCGAGGTGGTATTTCTTGTTGAGTGTTACCAGTGAAATAGCTTCATCAAATTTCCATTTTTCTTTATCCTGATGCCTGCTTGCATAGTTGTAAGGAGTGTCATAGATCACACATGGTAAAACTGATCAGTAAAAATGAGAAGTGGCTGGAGAGAGAGCATGAGGAGTCAACTGGAAGTAATTCAGAAGGAACCACCAGTAGCGACGTACCTACCCCATTGCCAAAGCCCTCTTAAGTTGTAGACTCTCTTGAGCTAGTAACTTTGCAAGGGAGTGAGTCACAAAGAGACATGCAGACTTTGTACGCAAAAACTGAAGAGGCAACTGAAACCAACAATACATCTTTTTCTATGGTAAGTGACACACGCAAAAAGACTTTTAACGTGCAGAGCTGAAAATCTTAGAAGCTTAGAAAGGTTTGGTTTATTTGGGGCAGGAAGATCTGAGATCCTAGACTCGAAAAAGAAACCACCTGTAGATTAACACCCTGGAAAAGAGGGATTCAACTTAAAGGATGAGAGACAATGGGTCAGGGGTTTTTAGAACTTGAGCGTTCCCGAAATAACGAAGAAGTGGGTGGGCATCGGGAAAGCAGATGATGTGAAATTAGGAATCAGATTTAGTGGTTTGCTTGTTTTGTGTATACAGTTGGGGGCTTTGGCGAGGTGGAGGCAGAATCACCCCCCTGTATGGTGTGTTATATTTTCCATTTTTAAACAGTAGCTTGTGATAATCTAGCCCTCATTTGCATTCAGGTAAAACCCAGATAGCATCCTGTAATTCAGCAAATATTTATTTTCCAGTGTTACGGTTTTAGAGGGCAGTTCTACAATGCCCTACAATGTTTACAGTTTCCACTGCTTGGAGCTTTCTGCATATTCATTCCTGGATTAGACTCAAAGTAAGCTGATTTTATCAAGCCACTGGGTAATTCTGACCATTTCATCTGGCGAGTTTAGTGCTTTATTGTTGCAGCTGACTTGTATACATAAGGAATTACCGGGTCTTCAGCTCACGGACATGCCTTTGGATGATGAGCACACTTTGGGCGTGTGTCCATTGAAGGTAAGGGACCCAGAAGAATCACATGATCTATTTGAATGTCAGTTTTAGATAAACAAAAGAGGGATTCTGGGCACGGCCCGGCTGTGTCCTATCTTCTTAAGTATAATTAGTAGAGCTGTGACTCAGTGTGAAAACAAGAAGTCTTTTGAACAATTGAGCATTCAGATGAAGCAACCGTGTCCTTCAAACCACATCCTTCCTGCTGCCTGTGGGAAAGAGGTGATATTTGTGTTGTGCTCTGAGTACATGCGGAATAGGCTTATGTATATGTCCACAAATTAAAGGACATTGTGTGTGTGTGTGTGTGTGTGTGTGTGTCTATGAGAGAGAGTTTGGCACCTGAGATGGCAAGAACAGTTAATTGTTTCCGGCAGCTTTGTTCCAACTCAAGGATCGGAAGGATTTTTAATCACTGAACTAGGAAATGGGCGCTAAAAATACTTAAGCAGGAGACCTATGGTAGCATCCAGTTGAAAAGCAAAGCTAAGACCTGCAAACCATTATTATAGCTGTGTCTTATAAATGGTTCAGGGAAAAGGATTCCATAGGCCGAGTATCCTGCAAAGGGAGTCGTGCTGTGGCCACAGTTAGAGACACTGTGTGTTGTTTCAATGGGAATAATTTAGAATCTATAGAGTGTGAGCCTAGGTGGGTTTTTTTGTACTATTTTATTTGCTTATACTGTCCGTGTCATGTATTCCCTCACTGGTAGGTGGGGATTTTGTCATTCAGAGACAAAGTAGTGCCCTCTGCCTCCCTCCAAAAAAACCAAATGGTTAAAATAGAATTAAAAGATGTATTAAAAACTAAGCTCGGATTATTAAAAGCCAACAGTCATGCTATCGTGCCACTCAGCTCCAGCCTTTCCATGTTGAAGATAGTTAGCAAATAAACAAATAGCTGAGCTCAAACACATTTTAAACGCTATTGATATTTCAGAATGCTTAATCTCAAGCCGTAAGGGGTTTCATGTGCAGACATGTGGGACATTTTGAGTGTTTTTTCTTTATTTTGGGATTTTCGGTTATTATTATAAAATGCATCGACAGGAATAATTGAAAAAGCAAACCAAGTCATCGGAACTGTAATTTATGTCAAAATTCATGAGTGTCTGTAGGTCTCCACGTGTATACGTGTGACCAATGGGGTCATCTCCAGAATATAATAAAAATGAATGTTAGCTCCTTGTTAATTTCAGTGCACCATTTAATAAAATTTCACAAAATAAAAACAAGTGTTAGCTCCTTATGTTGACTTAAATGCACTGTTTTCTGAAGGAATAAAAAGTCCTTTGAACAACTACAGCAGGGACCCTTTTGTTGAGAGGCCAAGATGCATGTCTAAATTTATTTTTGCTTAATTAGTATTCAGCTGAAATTGATTTAAGAGAACCATATATTTATTTAAGGATCGTGTTAAATTATTATGAGAATTGTGTATTGCAGAATGTTGAATAACCATAATTTTATTCCAGAGATCTGATCAAAGGAGTGCTCGATTAAAGGATTGGGAATGTGTCAGAGGCCCAAACTCTTATTTCTCAGAGTGCCCAGTGGGTTTTAGTTCCTAAGAGTGATACAACTGAAGATTAGCTAATTTTGTGAGTAAAATTCTCTGTAGAGGGAGTGGAGAAGAGATGAGATCCTGATAGATGGGAAAGAAATGTTTGGTCTCCTCCAGTTCACCTTCCAGTAGGGCTCTCCTTTTCTCCCAGGTGGAGCTGGTTAGATGGAAACCCAAGGTGGTCAGCAGATCACCAGGTCACATAGAATGAAACACCTTTTCAATTACAGGCGTTCCCTTACACCTGTGGAGCAAACGTTAATGTTTTCAAGGCTTCTAAAACAGAGAGAATGTGTATCTCAGGAATGATACAAAGGCATTTCATTAAGAGCGAATACAGAGTTTCCGATTCAAAGTGAAAGTACAAGTTCATATATTAATGAGGTACAGAAAAACTGGCTCCCTAAAAGATCAAAAAGGACGAAAAATTGTCTTTTACATGCTGTCCATCCAATGAAGAACATGTCGTGCAAATGGCTCCTCCTTTGAGAATTTGTCACGCCAGAACCAATAGGTTTATCCTTGTGCAGCGCGGGGATTATGAGAGAAGTGTGAAGTATCTAATCTAGTTGGGGATTATATGCAGTGACATGTCTTCCCTGCACTCATGGGACAACTGGAGGAAAGTATAGATGAGGCAAAACCATATTAGGATCTTTGAGAAGGTGAGTCAGGGAAGCCGAGCTGATTTGGGAAAGATTTCTAACCCAGGGAAGTGTTTTTGAAGGACGCCCCTTAAAAATGGTAAAATTTGCCCCCACGCCAAAAGGCATTCCAAACCATGAAACTCCAGAAGAAAGTAAAAAAATAATTCGCTAGTTCACATTCAGCTTTTGGTTCAAGGGCCAGACATTTAGATACAATGCCACTTATTGAATCTTCCCTGCCATAAATCCTTCCACTTCTTTAATGTTCTAGCCAACGTCTGTGCAGCAATGTCACTGCCTGATTTTGTCAGGCGATTTACAAAGATGTAGTCACCTAGAAAATGCTAAAAGGGTTGACTGGAACTAACTTTCTTCCCCTCTTGTGAAATGTATCTTTGTTTTAGTCGGCTTGACTGGATAGCTAACAAAACAAAAAACCTGGCAGGCACGTTCCTGGGTGCCCAGCAGCCATATGTGACCACCCGCTCCCTCCTGGGTAGTGAACAGATGTGACTGTCATCTCCCAGCCCTCCGTAAGCATTACTTGTATCAGAATACAAAATTTTTTCCTCATGCAGTTTAATATAAAAAAGACCCAGGTCACCAACTTTGAAGAGTTAGGTTCTAGTTGTAGGTCACCGCTGCTCCCTGGATTTGTGACTCTGGTTGTTACTTAATGCCTTTTAGTCCTACATTTCCTTCGTAGTGTTATTATTCATCAAATGTACTGCACAAAACACCTCCCTTCTCTGCAGCGAAAATGTATTAGAACTAAGAATCTTCTCATCTAAGGTATTAAGTAGAACTTCATACAAGTAACATATTTCATTTAGAGCTAAGTAATAGTCAAGAGAGGCCTTCTGGCTGGAACACGCATGCATTTATTATAAGAATATTCACAAACATGATTGTACTTTACTTAATATCATATTTCTTTTATCTTGGCTCCTTAAACTGGAGCATATTCCAGGGTAGATAGGAGCATAGGTCAGTTAGAGGATGTAAAAAATTAAAGGCAGAATGAAGTTCGAGCTGGGATTGGTTGATTGTCTCATCAGTATATTAACTTGCTTTGATTAAAAAACTGCAATTCCTTGTTGAAGCTTATGTCGCACCTAGATTAGTCCTTGGGGTCAGTAGAGATATACATTTGCTCAATCTCCTCGGCTTTCTGTTTTCTCTTTTCTCTGGGTCAGGTAAGAGAGAGTGTTAAGTTGGAATGTCAGTGATATTTAAATCTGCTGTCCCAGACAAGAGGTAACTAGTTCTATTTCTTTATCTGTGTCTCAGGCATCAGCACCCAGTTACCTGCCAGAAATGCTTTAGCATGAAGCCGTTCTGTTCAGTAGCGTAAAACCAGGCCTACATAATTTCTATAAATACACTATTACGAGGATAAAATAGAGGAAAAATGATGCATTCCAAAGTATAATGAATTATAGCTGTAATTTTTAAAAATATTAATGTCGGCATTTTCCTTTGAAAATAGGTCTGTCTGTCATAGCGATGGTATGAGTAGAATTAGATCGCGCCTTACTTTGGATGGACGTTTTTTAACATTATCTTTGAAATAAATAGCAGGTCAATATGGCCTGGCAGCTTCAACACTTAGACAAATGTTTATTCAGCTCCTACATGGCTATTAAATTATATTACCAAAGTTGATAATAATAATCACTGTTATGTATTGAACAACCCCTGTGTGCCAGACACTGCTTGGAGCTTTACACTCTCCGTCTCAACACAGCAATCACTTGCAGGATGTAGGGTGATTAAATATGATGCCCATTCTTTGTGGCAAATTGTACAGGATGTTTCTAGAACTAAATTGGGAGTTGCCGTGGCATGGGTCCATGGGACTGGCCAGAGTCAATGCAGTTTGGGGGCCCTCCTCTTCACACCATTTAGTGATTCTAGAACGTAAAGATGAAACCCCAGGTAGAGGCCAGGAGCAGCTGGCATCCTGGCAGCACCAGTTCAACTGAGAGCCAGGTTGAAGAGCCTGCCAAAAACCCAGGGGCCTTCGCCACAGGAAGAGGGAAACAAATTCTCTTTTATGAATGGATATATTTTGGCCCTGAGCTGATATTCACTGAAGCCAAGCTGTTATTCTCAAAAATGGTTGAAAACCCACCTTTCTGCCCTCCTGTCTCTATACAAATCAATACTGGCCCAAAGGCAGAAGCTTTACCTTTATGACCATGTTGTAGGAGCTGGACCAGTGTCAAC
>NW_003852560.1:1811195-1815023 GCF_000181295.1 Otolemur garnettii | reverse complement strand
CCAGTGAAATGAAATAAGAGTCTATGGACTCTCTATGAGTCCTTTGTGAGCAGACACCTGGAAAAACCCACACAGTTTACCTGTGGAGCCAGTGTTGTCAACGCAGTAATTTTTTGTAGCATTTTTTTTTCATTTTATTGCAATATATGGTACTGGCTAAAAGTCCATCTTATAATCAAGCATGATTGAGTTCTAGTGCCGGCTTTGCCCCTTGTGCATTGGAAAGTTATCGAACCTCACATAATTTCCCTTACATGTAAAATGCATCTGTCAGCAGGGCTGTCTGGAGGATTCCGTGAGATCGTATGTGTGAAGTGCTCAGCACAGCACCTGGGACATACAACAGAGGCAATAAATGCGGATGTTGAACAGGGTCAAGTTCACAACAACGATTGGCTAATCCGGCATCTTCTTTACAGATATTCCAAATATACCTCAAAGATGTCTCCTTAATCTTCCTCCCTCAGATCCCCTGGTGCAACTGTGTGTCCTATTGCAGCCTTTTCCCAATCATCTAAGCTAGAAATTCTAGTCACTTACTCTCTGTTCCCCTTGCCCCCATATTTAACCAAACAGGAAGGCCTGGTTTATTTAGAAGCTTTTACCATCTAAATATTCCTAATTGTCCTCTCTCCCTGCATTTTGTAATGGTGCTTTATTCAGGTCCTTATCATCCCTAGCCTTGATTCTTACAGATGCTGTTACTGACTGCTGTATTTAATCTTGGGGACTGTCCCCTGCCAGGACCTTTCTTAGCAGCAGTGCTCACGGCCGCTGGTCCTGGCCCTCTTCACACCTTCCTGGTCTGCCTTCCTGCATCTGGCTGCTGCTTCCTTCTCCAAACTAATTTCCTCCACCAACCTATCCCTCACTTACAAAAGTACTTTGTAAACCATTCTTTTAAAATTATTTTTCTCTTGGAAAAAAATGTGTCGCTTTATCATCGTCTGGAGAATCACTATGTCAGCGCGTTTCCCTTTGTGGTGGTAAGAAAATGTTTACATTTTACCAAATGAATATGTCCTCTTCCTACCATTACAAGGATTGAGTTAAAGCTTGGGAGACTAAAAACAACCTGAAATAAGTTTGTGGTTGACTATTTGTTTCCTAAAGATTATAAAATCAATGAGTAAACCTATCAGGTAGCAAGGTGGACGCAGGTACTTGTACACTAAGGTGGAAACGGACGCAGTGGAGATACTGTTATCTGCTACAGTAATTCTGGTCTCTGCATCATGATGTGTTTTTTATTTCTAGTTACTTGGCATGTCTACTGTTTCTATGGCTGCTCCTACTTCTTATGCCAATTGTCTCACTGAATAAATAAAGAAAATATCATTACTCCATGTATTAGATTTTAAGCTGGTTGACAGCAGGGAGTCTGTCTGACAAGAATACTTAGAGCAAGGCAAAATATCCTGTCACTGGTCTGTAAATGCTTATCGATTGATTGGTGGCTGGGTTATGAATTGTTTAACTGACAGCAATTAGAGTTTGCCCTCTGGTTAAATACTTCATAAAAACTCCTTGCCATGAAGTCCATGGAATTTGCAAACCACTTCCAAAAGTTAAGGTAGATTAGGTAAAAATAATGCCTAGTGGCTTGAATTCGAGTGAGCGAATATGTAACTTGATTATGGAGCGATATAGAGTTTGTCTTTTTTAAGATTTATTAAGGAGTATTATAAAATATTTCTAAAAACGGTGTTAATATCTTTAAACGTCCTCATTTTTGTATATTCTAGCACAGGGATCAGAAAACCACAACCCTCAGGTAAAATCTGGCCCACTTTTTGTTTTTGTAAATAAAGTTTTATTGGAATACAGCATGCTCACTTATTTACATGTTGTTCATTATTATTTTTCCACTACAATAGCGGAGGTAGTTGAGTAGTTCCAAAATAGCCTTTGGAACTCTTAAAGCCCTTCAATGAAGTGTCTTGACTTCTGGTAAAGTGCATTGCAGATCACGTGCTGATCTTACACTTTTTTTTTTATCTAGATGTAATTATATTCATATGTGATTTGGGTGCATTGTGAGTTAGTGTATGTTTTACCTATGCATTAAAATAGTGTTCATATTGGTACTGAACTTTTGAATTTAAATAATTCATAGTCTCCCATGGAGTTAATTCCGTAGATTACAAACCTAGACTAGACCCATTTAATGGTCATTTAGGGGTTTTTTTCCTCCCTATTTTCTTGTATTTTGACTAATCTTGATTTACCTTTCAAAAAATCTGATTATCATTTGCTTTATGGCTAGGTTAAAGTAGAAAGTATTAAAATATGCTGTATGTCTAAAGACATCTATCAAGTGATTGGACCAGGTTCTGGTGGATGAGAACAGCTTCCACAATCATGTCCCTGATTCTCTAGAAGACCTACCTGGTATATAAAACACCCGGGTGGAATCAATCAGCATTAATTCTGTTTTCCATTGAGTATAAACTCCCGTACAATCCCTATCTGAATTTTTCCTCTGTGAATTTAGACATGACCACAAATGTCATATTGAACCAACTCCAAGATGTGTGGTGTGCGGATGAGACTGTGCTTTTGTAAAGAAATAAGAACGGATTATTTGTAGGTATAACCCCACGATCTAGCAGTGCCTGATAGATGGCCAGGCTTAATATTCATTATCTGAATCAATACTGACACCATAGAAAAGTTCAGGTGTTCTGGAAGGCTACTGAAACCATGAGAAGGTCTCCTGGATACACAGCAACCCTGGGTCTGGATATGGGCTCCACCACTTACTATCTCAATACTTTGCCTAAATTACTGAAGCTATAAGCCCTAGTTTTCTCATCTGTGTAATAGGGGTAATAATAGTAGCTATCCGGTGGAGTTCTTATGAGTACCAAATGAAAAGAAAACAAATAAACACCAGCAATGAACTTGGCCTCTAGTCACTGCTCAGTATATGTAAGTTATTAAGGAGACTCTTACGTGGAGACCTGTAGCCTGATTTGAAGGTAATTCTCCCTGGAAGGTCTTCATCCTCTGTTTGAATATAATTGTTATTCTGGGTTGCCTTCCCCTGATCCCAAAAGAATGAATATTAAAATGCTTTCTCATTTCAAAATGTCAGTTTCGTAATTTCTTTGCCAATTGAACCTTCCACAGCGAGGGCCTCTCTCTGACCTTTTTTGGTAGCGCCAATTGTTTAAAAGTCTATATAATTTTAAAAAGCTTTTGTGCTACTTTGCCTGGATGCTTATTATAGATCTGGCATCGTGGGCTATAAAAAGTATTTGGCTGTATGTGCTTTTTATAATGAAAGTAATTTAATTGGGCCTTCTGCCTCCACAGATCAGCAAGGGTCAAGTGACTTTTTTAAGAGAACATGAGAGGGAAAAGAGGAAAAAACCCGTCGACCTCACCCCTGGCTTTCAGCACTGAATTATGCATGCTTCGTTAAGGCCGGTGGCAAGTCTCCCGTGTCATGCAAACCTTCTCCAGTGACAGGCACATTCCCCACGTGCGTCCCCTGGAGGGGACAGCTGGCCACCCACATCTGTTCAGTTTGTGCCTACACAATTGGACAGTCCTGGGGGAAGGGCACCTCAGCACATGACACCAACCCCACCTGCTCCCCCCCTTCCTGAAGTTCTTGGTGTTTCCTTGTTGAACAGGATGCATTTGTTATTCGGGAAATACTTTTCTTCAAGAAGGGATACCCCAGCCAAGTTAATTTGCATAATCTAGTTCCTTTTTGCAAAATTTAGCAGAATTAGAGAGTTATCTAGCTTTCTGCCTATTGTGGATAAGGACTTTTGTAACTGGAGCAAACACTATGCTTCCTTCTTTTTTTTTTTTTTT
>NW_003852560.1:1788265-1811175 GCF_000181295.1 Otolemur garnettii | reverse complement strand
GCCCAAGCTACAGTGCAATGTCCTCATCATAGCTCACAGCAACCACAAACTCCTGGGCTCTAGCAATCCTCCTGTCTCAGCCTCCCGAGTAGCTGGGATGGCAGGTGTGTGCTTCCTCCTTCGTTAATTGTGTGTGTGTGTGTGTGTGTGTGTGTGTGTGTAGAGAGAGAGACAGGGTCTTACTACATTGCACAGGCTGATCTTAAACTCCTGGGCTAAAGTAATTCTCCTGCCCAAGTAGCTGGGATGGCAGGTGTGTGCTTCCTCCTTGGATAATTGTGTGTGTATGTGTGTGTGTGTGTGTGTGTGTGTGTGTGTGTGGAGAGAGAGAGAGAAAGAGACAGGGTCTTACTACATTGCACAGGCTGATCTTAAACTCCTGGGCTAAAGCAATTCTCCTGCCCAAGTAGCTGGGATGGCAGGTGTGTGCTTCCTCCTTGGATAATTGTGTGTGTGTGTGTGTGTGTGTGTGTGTGTGTGTGGAGAGAGAGAGAAAGAGACAGGGTCTTACTACATTGCACAGGCTGATCTTAAACTCCTGGGCTAAAGCAATTCTCCTGCCTAAGTAGCTGGGATGGCAGGTGTGTGCTTCCTCCTTGGATAAGTGTGTGTGTGTGTCTGTGTGTGTGTGTGTGTGTGTGTGGAGAGAGAGAGAGAGAAAGAGAGACAGGGTCTTACTACATTGCACAGGCTGATCTTAAACTCCTGGGCTAAAGAAATTCTCCTGTCTCAGCCTCCCATAGAGCTATTATTACAGGTGTGAACCACCATACCCGGCCTATGCTTACTTCTTAACATATATAGACTTTAGGACACCCCCACAGATATAAGCCAAATTTAACATTAATGTTCAGGGCTACATCCCATTCTAATGGCATTAGTTTATAAGAGAATGAGGCCTTTGGAGTTCTGGCAAAAATTCTGAGGTTTTCCTTTATGCAACATTAAAACATCCTATGGTGTGACCAACTCTCTGTCAAAGGAATAATGTAGGTATAATGAATAAATCTTCTTGAAGCCATCAGGTCCCGCCATGCTTATAGTTTGGAGTCTTCTAAATCTTTGAATCTTTCCACAGTATTTTATAAGTTACAGTGGCAGTTAAGTATTATATAGGTAAGTTGCTTTTCAAAATAATCAAAATAGCATTCTCTACAAATTGAAGCAAAAACATTATGGTATTCTCTTATAGTTGAATGTGGTGCAGTTAATAAGTTTAGTATTTTCCCAAATCAGAATGAAATTTCTGGTACAGAGTCTCATTTTTTTATTCTAACTTTGACTCCTGGGTCTCCTAAATCTTTTTTTTTTTAGAGACAGAGTCTCATTTTGTCCCACTCAGTAGAGTGCTGTGGCATCACAGCTCACAGCAACCTGCAGCTCTTGGGCTTAGGAAATTCTCATGCCTCAGTCTCCCCAGTAGCTGGGATTACAGGCACCCGGCACAATACCCAGCTGGTCTCCTAAATCTTTTTTATCACACACACATGTGCACGCACACACACATCCTCACACATATGAAGCTGACCAGAAACTATGTAGCCATGTAATATGACAAATAATATTAACAATAGCTAGATACTTTCCAAACAGTCCTCTCATATCCTTGGCACCATTAAAAGCACTTGCGTAATTGCTGTAGATGAAACCAACCTGAATTCTCTCATTCAGTCCTTCACTCAGAAGGCTCTGAGGGGCCATTGTGTCTCAGGCACTGCCTAGATCAGCAGTTCTCTAAGTGTGGTGTGTGGAACCTGGTGTGTGTGCATTTTCAAGACCCTTTCGGGGAGTGCATGAGGTCAAAAGTCTTTATAATGACCCCAAGAATGATAAGAACTTAGAGTGCTTGGAGGAAAAAATATCCAATGTACACACCCCTATTATGAAACTAATTTAAACCTTTTTATATGAAAGCTATAACCAAATAGCCTAAGAATATGGGGAGGGGGGAGGGAGAAGGGAGGGGGTAATGGGTGGAGGGAGGGAGTTTGGAGGGATTACTTCTGAGGTTTACCTTATAGGGGTACAGGTGAATCTTTCTAAGAGTAGAATGTGAATGTTTTAAAGCAATAACTGAGAAAAAAAAAAAAAAAGAACTTAGAGTGCTAGCGTGGGCACTCAAAGTAGAAAAGTAATAGTAAGCAAAAGTCTTCATATTTTGGCACAAATCAAGGCAATGACACAATCCTTGCTGGTCACTCTATTCCCTCAGCCTCGCTCACTTGCATTTCAGTTAAGAATGTTTATGACAGGCAGTGACCACTACGAATCCTTCAGTACACATCTTTTTAATATTCTGGATGCACAGTATGAAGTATGCATACATTTTTGCTTCTTACTTAAATGTCATGATTGCTTAGGGAAAAGAAAACAAAACAAAACTTCGTGGCCTTGGCTCAGCTGCAAGCTCAACTATCTGCCTTTTTCACGGAACACCATTTGTATTTGAAAGAAGGACCAACAGAAAAATGCTGGATATTTTACAGACATTTTCTCAAAAATGAAGTCAGCTGTCATTGCAAGGAAAACAATTGACAGAAATTGTTGCCAATGATAAACTTGGAGCTTTCAAGCAACATGGAAATTTTGGAAAAATTGCGTTCCCTGCAGTGAGTTTCATGTTTTCTTTGGGACTGATGATGAGCTTTATTAATGCAACTTTTATTTTTATTTTTTAAATTAAATCATAGCTGTGTACATTAATGCAGTCATGGGGTACAATGTGCTGGTTTTATATACAATTTGGAATATTTTCATCAAACTGGTCAATATAGCCTTCATGGCATTTTCTTAGTTGTTGTGTTAAGACATTTATATTCTACATTTAGTAAGTTTCACATGTACCCTTGTAAGATGCACCGTAGGGTATTTTACCCTCCCTCCACCCATCCTCCCTTCCCTTTCCTCTTCCCCCATATTCCTGGGCTATAATTGGCTTTCATATGAAAGCTATAAGTAAGTTTCATAATAGGACTGAGAGTGTGACTTTTTTGTATTATTAACAAATGGGACAATATTTGGAAAATCTGCATAATTCAGCGTGCAAATGTTTTAAAAAATGCTTAATATTACAGTATCATACGTGGGTAAAAAAAAATCCATTCAAAATATAACAAGTTTTAATGTAACATATTGTGAAACTTTAGAGCAGTGCTTCTCGACCTTCCTAATGCCGCGGCCCTTTAATACAGTCCTTGCGGGTCGCAACCCACAGGTTGAGAACCTCTGCTTTACAGTGTTTAGGTATGACATTGCATCTCATGGTTAGAAAACTATTACTGTAGAATGTGGGTGTATTTTCAGATCAAATATCCACAAATATCCGAAAAGACTACTAAAATACTACTCTCCTTCCAATTATATATCTGTGGAAGCTGGATATTCTGTATTTATAAACAAAACAACAAATCCCATAACAGATTGAATTTAGGAGCAAAGACACAGGAATCTATACATCTTTTATTAAGCCCCAAATTAAGGCAGTTTGCAAGGATCTAAAACAATCATTTTATCAATAAGTATTTGAGAAACTATAGGACTTGTCAAAAAAAAAGTATGATGTTTAAACGTGTGATTGGCTTATTATTTTTTTAATGCTCAGTTTTAAAATTCAATATGATACCTACTGAAATATGTCTGTGTGTATAACCCCATCAACAAAAGCTGTGTGGTGTACTCAGTCCCTTTAATAGTGCGAAGAAGACTTGAGAGCGAAAATGTTGAGAGCTAGTGTTTTAATTATGGGGAAGGCAGCGTGGAAGACATTCTCCACCCTTGCAGTTTGGTGGAGGACGTGGAACAGGGCAGCTGCTACATTTCCCATGATCCCATCATGGGGGGGTCTGTGTCAAGGCCATGGGCAGACGGAGGTAGGATTTCTAACTCACAGAAGTGAGAGACAGAAGGCTTCTGAAAGGCAGGATCAGTCTATCAGAGATTTAAAGTTTATCAATATCTCAAAGTTTAAGTTCAGGTTAGGCTGATAAGGGGAGAGAGGGCATTGTTGTAGAGAGAACAGTCTGTTCAGAGAAAGTGATTGTCAGGGGACATGCTGTGTTCTGGGAACGGCATGCTTAGGTCCAGTGAATCTCGGGAGATGGAGAGCAGCACAGTTGCACATGGTTTTGACGGGCGATGGGGGTACAGTTGAAAGATTTCTGTATTAGAAATACAACTCCAGCAGTAGCAGAGAGGCTCATGTGGGAAGACTGGTAGGAAGAGAAGTAACTTAGGACTCCATGGTAGTGGTCTGAGAGAGGCTGATAAGCCTGGGCTAAGGTGCTCAACGTCAGGGAGGAGGGTGACGGAGCAGCTTTGGCAGTGCTCACTAGCAGACATTACAGGTCTTGGAGCCAACTGTATGCAGAGGAGGAAGAAGGAGAAAAAAATGTAACTAAGTTTTAGACTTAAATGGTTGGAAGAGAGTGACGCCATACTTCATATGCAGAAAAGAAAAGAAAAGGAGAGGAAATTGGGGGAAGAGGGTGCTGGTACATTTAATTTAACATTTTGAGCTTTATGTCCTGTGGACCATGAAAGGCTGATGCCAGGGAACAATTGAATGTGCACATCTGCTAGGTAAGGAAAATGCGCAGGTTAAAAATAGAGATTCTGGAGTCATGAGTATTTAGATATCAGCTGAATCCGTGTGTCTGACTGAGAGCACCCAGACAGTGGGGACAGGATGAGACCACAGCAAGGCCGGACAGGGAAGAGGATTACTGTGCAAATGAGGATTGGCTATTGTAATACATAAGTCTTACTTAAAATTGAGATTGAGGAAGATCCTGGTTGATCTGTTTATAACCGAATAACTCAGTGACTGCTTCGGTCCCAATTTGTATGTGCCGTTAGTAAAGTGATGGTCTGTGTGCCTGTTTGCTATGAGCAAGAATAAGAGAAGGGGCGAGAAAAAAGAGAGATGAGGTGGGGAGGGAGGACGGAGTGGAGTGTGTGCAAATATCTATAGAAACTGTGAGCATTTGCTTGTGCAAATCTTCTCCTTTTAATTATCTGGCACCAGTTAGATAACTTAAAACATTTTAACTTTGATTCAGACTCAATTCATCTGTTGCCAACAATTTCTAATCTATATATGGCCATTAAGATTGTTTCCTCAAAAGCACTTAAAAATCTTTACGTCTGGCCTTGATGGTTTGGCACAGAAATGATAGTCCCAAGCTGAAAAATTAACAAGAATTAAGCCCTTTTGGCTTGCATCTTACGTTTCCAAATATACATTAATCTGCTCTATGAGGATTGTCTCTACATTACAAAGAGTAAACGTGAATAATGAGGTCCAGACCCAGTTCTTTAGCAATTCTTACATTTTCGTGCTAACTCAGAAAGTGTCTCTGAGTCTAGAAAGTCCTGGGAGACACAGCTCTGGGACACATCTTGCTGGAGATTAGCACCCATGTTCTGATGAAGTTCAGGGATTCACGGGACGTCTTTAAAACACATGACACTTAGATGTTCGTTCTTAATATCTCATTTTGTTTGTTTCATTGGACTAACTTTATCCCCAAAGAAAATCGACAGTTGTTTTAACATTTCTTACATTCTTAAAAGTAATGATATTTTCCTTTCATCTCCGTTGCCTAAATGCCATTTTATTCAGTAAGATAAGTTGGATAAATTTTATCTTATTGAATAAAAAGGAAGAAAAATCACTTATTATTTTATCTTCTGTTTCATAGTCACTTCATGAGGTTGACCAAATGCTTTTGCACCTGGACCTGTTTGAGTTACAAACCTCCCAAGGCCTCTAATTCCAAACCTTGCAACCAACTATGTTAACCAGCCTTGAGCCAAAGCAGACAGGGTGCACTGCCAGCATCTGGACAGCTCCCTGAAGTATGCCTCCACAGGAGGAGGCTCCCAGGGCAGGAAGGATTTGAGAGAAAGTCCAGAATGGAGACTCCTGAGCTTTCCCCCATCTATCTCAAAGAGTGAAGGGCAAAAGGAGAGAATTACAGCAAAGATGTTCCCTTAAGAGTGAGCAGCCGGCTACTTGTAGGAATATCCCTGGCATATAGTTAGCTGCTGAGAAAGACTTCATTAGACAATTACTTAGTCATTTTATTTTTTTTATATTAAATCATAGCTGTGTACATTAATGCAATCATGGGGTACAGTGTGGTGTTTTCATATATACAATTTGAAATATTTACATCCAACTGGTTAACATAGCCTTCATGTTATTTTCTTAGTTATTGTGTTAAGACATTTATATTCTACTTTTAGAAAGAGTCACTTGTACCCTTGTAAGATGAACCATAGGTGTGGTCCCACCAATCACCCTCCCTCCACACCCCCCTCTTCTCCCCCTCCCCATATTCTTAGTTTCATAATATGGCTGAGTACACTGGATATTTTTTCTTCCATTCTTGAGATATTTTGCTAAGAAGAATATTTTCCAGCTCCATCCATGTAAACATGAAAGAGGTAAAGTCTCCATCTTTCTTTAGGGCTGCATAGTATTCCATGGTGTACATATACCACAATTTATTGATCCATTCGTGGGTTGATGGGCACTTGGGCTTCTTCCATGACCTAGCAATTATGAATTGGGCTGCAGGTAGTCATGAGTTAGAGACTATTAATAAATGCTAATTTTGCTACCAGCCTCTCTATAGATGCATATAAAGGTACCACTGCTTTATCACAGAGCATATTTATACTTATTTTAGAGAAAAAAAATGGAAGGATGAAGATTAAATAGGAAAATGAATTGAATTGAACTCCAGTATTGGTAGACTTTACTAGATCTCCCTTATGTAGAGAAAAGAGAAGGAAGGGAAAGGAAATAAACATATATTAAACATCGATAAGAGGTCAGTCATTACTAGATCCTTTTAAGTAGCTTATTTCATTTCAGTCAATTTAATATAACGTATGTCCCCTTTTATGCCCCTTTGCATATTGATTTTGAATGCCATGAATCTAAATTTTTTGTTTTCATTTTTTTTGAGGGGGGGCTGATAGCAATGGCTTGGAGTCTCTCCATACTTTTACACAGGATAACAGGTGCTAGTCAATTGTCAGTCATTTTCACACAGAACATGGCCATTTCCTCCATCTCTAGCTATAGAAAGCAAAGCTTCTGTTCCTGAAAGGCAAATGGCCTAATGCAATGAGCGCTTGGGCCTTGATGGTTTGGTGCAGAACCATTCGGGCATTCAAATTGTGGCCTTTAACGCTCACTCACCATTCAGAGGAAAGAGTTCTTCTTGGAGAAATGATGGATTCAAGGTCTGAGAAAGGATACGTGGGGTACACGTGGATTGTCCTTTTGCATCAGAGGACTAAGAAGCCAGAGACTGCTGGGGTCATGTTAAAATGATTCAGCTCACCTGAATGAGCTTTCCTAGGGACCAATGGCAGAATTTGAAAATCCAAAAAAAAAAAAAAAATCACAATTAATTAAAACCCAGTACATTACAATTCCTTAGATCAGCGGTTCTCAACCTGTGGATCACCAACCCACAGGAACTGTATTAAAGGGCCACAGCATTAGGAAGGTTGAGAACCACTGCCTTAGATGTAAAATAATAATACAAGAAAATTGCTAATGTTTGGAGGATACTGGGGTGTAACACCACTCAACATTCTGAAAACTGAAATGAAAGGAAAGAATCAATTTTTTCCCCTGCCTTTCCTTTGAAAACTGTAACTCAGGCTATAGCAAGGAATTGATAAGGAAAGCATTCACTTTTTAGAAGACTTCCAGTTACTAATTGATGAAGAATCCACACTTTTTCAAAATTAATTTATTTATTAATGAACTTATTTATTTTCAGAATATTACAGGGGTACAGTTATGTTGCTTGTTTTGTGTATTTTAGGGGGGCCCTTCACCCAGAATGTGTCCATCGTACCTGTTAGGTGTGAAATAATCCAATTCCCCCCCTCCGCCTCCTTGATTCCCACTGAGTTTTACTTCCATCTGTAATGTAAGTGTTAATCCATGAGTTCTGATTTAGTATTGAGTACATGTGGCTTTTGTTTTTCCATTCTTGTAATACTTCACCTAGAAAAATGGTCTCCAGTTCCATCCAGGTTCTTACAAAAGATACAACATCACCATTGGTTTTAGAGCTGCGTACTCCACAGTGAACAGACACCACATTTTATTAACCACTCTTGCGTTGATGGGCATTTAGGTTGATTCCACATCCTGGCAATTGTGAATTGTGCCGCTATAAACATTTGTGTACAAGCGTCTTCATGATACGGTGTCCTTTTTTCCTTTGGGTAAAGGCCTAGAAGTGGAGTTGCTGTACTGAATGGTAGGTCTGCTTTTAGTTCTCTGAGCTATCTCATACTCCTTTCCAGGCATCCTCAAACTACGGCCCGCGGGCCACATGCAGCCCACCTAGGACATTTATCTGGCCCACCGGGTGTTTTTGCCACCACTGCCTGTCCTAGCAGCTGACTTGTCCTGGAGCCCACAGTCTGTCCCTCCAACGGTCTGAGGGACAGTGAACTGGCCCCCTGTTTAAAAAGTTTGAGGACCCCTGCTCCTTTCCAGAGAGGTGGTGCTAGTTTGCAGTCCCACCGACAGTGTGTAAGCATTCCTTTCTCTCTATATCCCTGCCAACACTTGTCATTTTGGGAGTTTTTGATAACAGCCAGTGATATCTCATTGGGGTTTTAAAGGAGCTATACACTTGGCTCGCCGCCTGTGGCTCAAGTGGCTAAGGTGCCACACCTGAGCTGGAGGGGGTTCAAATCTAGCCCGGGCCCACCAAACAACAATGACGGCTGCAACCAAAAAATAGCCAGGCATTGTGGCAGGCACTTGTAGTCCCAGCTACTTGGGAGGCAGAGGTAGGAGAATCACTTGAGCCCAGGAGTTGGAGGTCGCTGTGAGCTGTGATGCCAAGGCACTCTAGTCAGGGTGACAGCTTGAGGATCTGTCTAAAAAAAAAAAAAAAGAATCTATATACACTATACTCAAATTATTTCTCCAATATATTACACTAATGTGTACACAATTAGAATAATATGCTTGAATCCACTTAAAATCATTACTGCCTGGGGCCTAGTTAGTACAAGAATTTTCATCTCACATTTTAATAAAATGGTAAGAGAAATCTTATCATTTAATTATTTCCCTTTATCATCGTGACTCTTAAATGAAATAGTTCCTCTAAGTGGTTATCATCCATCACTGCAAAACTATTGGCAGAGAATCTGAGGAGAAAGTTACGCATGAAAATTAAATCAGGGTTTTTGACAAAGTGAAAAAGGGGGAGATTTACATTGTAAGAAACCAAAAATAAAATAAATACAATATGTGGACCCTATTTTGATCCTGATTTGAATAAGACAACCCTAAAATGACATTTTTGATATAGAGAAATTTTATTAGGGTTAGTGAGTACTTTTGGTATCTTTAAAGCTGTGGTGTTGGGATAGCAACTATCCATTTTTAAGGTATCTTTTAGGGACAGTCACTGGTGAGTCTGCAGACCGAAAGATGAGCTAACTGGGCTCTGCTTCAAAACAACCCAAGATAGAGAGAAGTAGGTGGGATCTTAAAGGAAACGAGATTGCCATATGTTGACAATTAGTGAAACTGGGTAACGGAATTCATTACAATGCATCTCTCTCTACTTGTGTATGTTGGAAATTTTCCATTGTTTAAAACTGAAGAAAAAAAAAAGAAAGATCTCCTATTCCACGGGGTGAATCATTTGAAATATAGGGCATTTGAATTTGTTTCAAAAGAGTAATTATGGGAGCGCAGGGAAAGAATTATCATACTTTTGATTTGCCTGTTTTCGTGGGGCAGAAAATCCAGGGAATACATGTGCTCAGAGACAGAAACAGAAATTTCACTATAAAACCCATGCAACATTAGTTTATCATGTCTTATGTCACCCAGTGTGGCTGAAATGTAACTGCACTTAGTCTGCCTGGTCTTCTCTCAAAAGCAAAACTTTCTCTCACCATGTTGTAGGTGATGCTAATTTTCCTGATGCATAAACAGAGTATTTGGAGCAACTTGCCTGCGTCCACTTCTGGCACCGTCAAATAATCCCGCTCAGCACCTGCCTCTGGTCCTGTGACTTGGCCGATGCCGCCTGTGTTTCACGTAGATGATAACACTTAAACTGGTGACAGTTTCTTCTTCCTGTGTTGATTATTACTCTTTTAAAAATGATAAGACAAATTGAAAATCACGGAAGAGTTTGGAATGTTTGGGCCCAAATAGGTCACTGTCAAATTGTGTTCCCCAAATTCTGGATTCTTTTCTTTTGAATCCAAGTGATGAATAAATCCCCCCCCCCCCCGCCAAATGATAACTGACACAGTCTTTTGGTTGGAGGGATTCGTGGCTGTTGATTTCTTTCTCTGACATCTGTGGGATGTTATTTGATCATTTGCTCTTGAGGACTGATTTGGGTTCAGTTAGTTTTCCTTCTTTTCTCCTTGAGAAGGTGACATTTTGAGAAAAATGCTAATAAATGAACATCACTGTACAATCTGCACTAACACAAGAGCATCAGAAGCAGCTATGCTGAAATAATGGAGCAACTGAGACCCACAGGAGGGCTTGCTTGGGCACATGTGTGTGCCGTGGGCTTGCTTGGGCACACATGTGTGTGCCATGATGCTTGCTACTCACCCTCTTCACCAGTAAGGAATCCTTCTGCAGACACTATGAAAAAATAAATTAATGACAACTAGATCCCCAACTGTCATTCCTCTCCCCAACCCCAGGTGAGATCAGAGCCTGGACAGCAACAAGACCTAACCCAAACCTAACATCATCTTGCTGTCAACTCAGTAAAATGCTCTCTGGTAGAGATCGTACTTTTCTCATGTGTCATATAAATATTAACATCAGTAATTGTCACAAAAGTCCCATGGCTGGGGAGGGCATTGTTCATTATTGCAGGCAGATGTGTCATAGGAGGAGCTGGTGGTATAGAAAAGAAATAAACTGCCCCAAAGGCCTCAAGCTAGACTGATAGACCAAGAATTTGAACCTTACCATGGCTTCAGATACAACCTTTCTTATTACTGTGAACTGAAGAATAAGGTTAATAACATTAATATGCCGTGAACAATAATAACAGTTCTTTCTAAATATAGACTATAAATGTCTTAACACAGTAACTAGGAAAATGACATGAAGGCTAAAACAAAAAACCTCAATATTTTAACTCCATCTCCATGGTAATACTTTCTCCAGAGGCCAGCAGCTTCCCAAGCATTATCATGTGATGACATTAGCATGTTGGTGGCTTTTGCTATGGGAATAAAGGACTTATTTTAGGATACGTGATAAGATGTGGAGCAAGTCTGCCACATTAATACAGAATGCTACAGATTGTACTTTCCTAGTTTTGAAACTCCATCTAAAAGTGTTTGATTTTGAAACTTTTCCAAGATGAATTGCTGATGTTACTTCTGTGATAGATGATGCTGATAAAATCGCCAGCATTGGCAGCCCTGCCTTTTTAATGTTTTGTTTTCTTAACCATAATAAGGTGTAATAAAGTCACTTGCAAAGAAATTGCCTAGAGAAATGGCTGCAACTTAGAATCCACTTAAAATATTCCACTGGGGCATCATAAAAATCGATTCTTTGCTCCCAATTTAGTTATGCATGAGAGTTCTGTCTTGCTGAAAATGTGTGAATACACTTATATAACACATTTATATTTGTATAGAATGACTGCTGCTGCAGAAGTGTTTTTAAATAGTTCATTGTTATAGGTTCATCTCATGGATGTTTCCCCCACACTTAACTCCTGTCCAAGAAAATATATACTTGGGTTGACGTAATCTCTGTATTTTCCTCAAATTATTTCTCCAATATATTACACGAAAGTGTACATAATTAGAATGATATGCTTGAATCCACTTAAAATCATTACTATCGAGGGCATAGTTAGTACAAGAGTTTTCATCTCACACTTTAATAAAACGATAAAAGAAATCTTATCATTTAATTGATGTTCTTTGTCATCGTGACTAGTGAGTAAAGCCACTTGGCAATAATCTGTTTTCACAAATGTGATTTTCCACAGAGAATACGTTTAGATCTAATCACTAACTCTCAAATCAGTCATGGAAATTGTGATCATGTTACTGTCAGGATGATGGCTATAAAACTTTTTAAAGAAAAAACGATGGTTATAGGTGTTTGAATGTGTCAAATGCTATTCTCCAAAGTTCTAAGGGCACAGTTTAAAATTAAAACCCTACTGGTTAGCTTAGACCTTGCTTTCTTTTTTTGGATATCCTCTGTTCCTCTCCCTTAAGTTATACCCACTTCCCCTTTTTTTTTTTCACATTTATATCCGTGGTTCTTTGCTGCTGAGATGGTGTTGTGAATTGACCTAGCACAGAGCAGTAAGCTCCAGAGCAGAGCCGGCACAGTCCGCAATGCAGCCCTCCCCCCCTTGCTTTGATTTATTTGAAATAGTATTCAGAAAACTCTTCCTAAAACATCCTGGCTAGGAGAAAATCCTGGTGGGTCACACCTCCATTATTTCACCTTGCATGCCAGTATCAAAACATCACACGTGCCCTGTAAAGATACACGATGGTTAAGCACCCGTAATAAATAAGAATCTTAAAATTATTTTTAAAAAACTCACACCTCACAGTCAACAAATGAAGGAAACTGAATTTTCAGAACACGAGTGGGCAATTCAAAAACAAACAAAAACAAACCACGAACAAGAAATGGGACTGATTACTTCCCTTCCTTGTCACACCAGCCCAGAAACTCCAATGACAGCAGCGATAGCAAACAGAAGTAACCACCTGTGGACGGAGCTGGCAACAAGAATTAAGAGCACTGCTGAAAACTCATACGGGGTTTGAGTTCCCAGGTTTTTACAGTGAAACATGAATGTAACTAAACTTTCCGTAACCAAAGTTCCATTCACCAACGTTCCAAGGACATCATTCAATGCTTTGGTCTCTTCTCACACTCCTCCCTCATCCCTGATAACCCTGCACTTTTATTTCATGCTCTGGAGTCACCTGTAGTTGTGGCATGCACCTCCTTTTGTACAGAATTCGGGAGAAGCCACATTGCTCCATAGGGAGGGCCCTGACTTGCGTCAGTGCTGCAGCTTAATGAGGGGGGTCCGCAGGTGGCCCCAGGCACCCAGAAGCGGATCATCATCCCAGGGTCAGGCTCAGAGAGGGTGTGGGAGTCCAGGGATCATGTTTCTACTGGAGAATGGGATTCACTCATCTCAGGAAGGTCAAAAACTGTCTCTTCCTGGGAATGGGTGACTCTCATCCTGGGGGATGGATTTGGGGAGTTTGGTATAGAAACCTGTCAACAGATGTTTAGACATAGGAACGAAATGACAGATGGACAAAAGCCCAGTCAGGGCATGTCCATTACTTTCTCCCTTTTCCTGGTTCTTGTGCTCCCAGAATGGAAATTTAAAATTAACCATTGGGGCACTTTTTTCTGCTCTCTCAGAGTATGTTCTGTGAGTATGTTCTGTGCACTTAGAAAAACGCTGCGTGAATAAACACCAGATATTCTAAGAGTTGTGTATCTGTCAGAAAAGGGTGGCCAAAGATTCATCCACATGCAACCAGGGTCATTCAAGGCTTGTTGGTGAGCTAGAAACCTCGGTGGCTGCTAAAGCGCCCTCCACAGGCGACATGTCGTGTCCCGTCTAAGGCGGCCCCTGGAAGACGTTTGTGCCACCCTCCCTCACATCATCCCTACCTGTTTCCAGAGATTTCTAAAGTTTTGTTAATCCTCACTACAGGAAGCGCCTAAAAATAGACTTGCTGCTGTGAGCAGATTCTATCTCGGGACAGGATGGGTGTAGAACAGCCAAGAACATTGTAGCCAAGAGGTGCCCACTTGGGCTTTTCAATATTACTGATCTGACAGGGCACCAGCACCAGCACGCGTCGGCATTGGAAAAATGCATGCCTAGTTCTGTTTGAACACTCCCTGTCATTTCGGAAGCACTTGAAAAACAAGTGTGCACTGGGCTTTGCCGCTGTGTTGGCAGCGACTATTAATAGGAGTCCAAGACTTGTACTTGTGTTGCTCTTTTTATCTAAGAAAAAGAAATCCGAACGCTTTTTACTTTCAAACCCTACTAATCAAAGCCAGCTGGGAAAGTCTGTCATGGGCACGTCACAAAACTGTTTAAACTTTGGTCAGGTGAGCTAAGTCACAACCACTTTTAGGCCAGATACTCCCTTTGTGCACGAGACACTCTAGGATTCATACTGAATGAAGACGGTGAACACTGAGGTTCCCACACAGCTGGCAAACAGCCAGTTCAGCTCTAATGCTGTCATGCTGGGCTGTGCATCATTCTGAAGAGCTCAGCAACAGATTATACACCCAGAGAGCCTCAGTCATTTGCTGGAGGGTTTTAAAGACTGTCCTGAAAAAAATAAGGCACATTCCAGTCATCTCAGGGAAAAGAGAAAATGTGATATCAAAAGGCTTAGTGTTTATTTCCTTTAGCAATCAAATGTTTCCTAAAGATACTGATGCCTTCAGGTGGTTCTTCCTCTCTGCTGGCTGGTGGCTGCCAGCTCAGTTTTTTTTTTTTTTTTTATTAAATGATAACTGTGTACATTATTGCAATCACCGGTGTTTACAGAACTCAATGAAATGCTCTGCATGGGAGACTGGCCCAGGGAGAGGTGTGAGGGTGGTGGGCAATAACGGAATAAATGTGCAAGCTTTGGAGTCAGAAGAGTGATAAGGGGTCTATTCCCAAAGGGGTGGAGCACAATGGGTTGGTTGTGGAAGAGAAGAGCTGGCCTGCTTGAGATATTTACTGTGTCTCTTTCAAAGTCACTTTCTGTCAAACAATCTTCTACTTCCTATTGGGGCAGAAATAACACAAAGGGATAGGAAGTTTTCTAGTCCAAGAATTTTAGAGGTTAAAACCGAAGTTAAAGAAACTATTGTCTTTCAGTACAACACCTGGAAATTGCTTTGAAATAAAAGGTGATTTTTATTTTTTTACTTAAAATATGAGAAAAAGTCTTTTCTTTTCTTTTCTTTTTTTTTTTTTTTGTTGTTGTTCACTTACTATTGTTAATCAGTTTCAAAGCTCCAAGTTTGGAATGTTGGGAAGATCCTCTAGTGGTCCACGAACCACCAAGGAAGTCGACATGGAGGATGTTTTTATGAACACGCACCGAGGTGAGGGTGAAGGTTAAATTTTGTTAAAGAAATCCTTGTTGTTTTTAAAAATGGCACCCTCCTCTCAATCTTACCATCCTCTGATTTTCTTTTTTCCTGCTGTGTTCCTATTGAAGTGGCTCTTCTCAGCTCTGTTCTGGAAGCCTCTGGAGGAAAACAAGTATCATCTTTTCCTATTGCTGGCATAGGGCTGAGGCGCTCATAACAACAGACAGATTAACAGGAGAAAAGCAGGCAGGTTTATTTAGTGTAAGTTTTAGGGGACACAGAACATTCAGAAATGAAGATCAAAAAAAGAACACACATTTGGGAATTTTGTGCTTCGGTTTGATAAAGACCATTGTGGACAGATGTGACTGGAGGACAGAGGGTGATAATAACCAGGGACTTAGGAAGGTCTGTCTGTGCAAACTCCTCTCTGTCCCTGTCTTCTGAGATAAGTTATTCCTTTCTGCTGGGTGCAGTGTGGGCACCTCTCATACGAGGCTCTTATGACCTACTTCAGGAGAAGGTTAGAAATTTTTTTCTGGGTTTTATGGGCTGCTCCAGGGGAGAAGGACAGAGAGTGACCTTCCTGCTTCTGTTCTTTTCTTAACTGCCAAGGTGCCATATTTTGGGGCAGCAGGTACTGAACCCCATCGGCTGCCTTATATACTTTGGGGAAGGCAGCCAAGTTTGCACAAATAAATGAAAGGAATGTTTCCCCTAAAGCCATTCAGACATTGCTTAAATTCAATAAGTTACAGACTTTTAATTTTTCTTTTTTTTTTTTGTAACAAGCATCTACCTTGCACACATAAGCACTGTCCCCTCACAACGCACACATCTTCATATGTAAACATTGTCAGAGGCCATATCTAGCTTCACAAGGACAAAGTTTATGAGAGTTGCAGGAAACTAGAAAAAGAAGATTTTCTTTTAGAAAATGAATCTGATTTTATCCATCTCATCCCCGCCAATCCTCCGAACACTCCCTGCACAAAGCACAGTCAGACCCACACGCCACGGTGGTTCTGGCGTCTGTGAGTCTCCTCCTCCTTTCTCTTCCTCCCATTCTACCCTCCTCTCCAGCCGCCTGTGCAGTGACCAAAGCTTTATCTCACTTCTGCACATACAAAGATACAATTTTGGCCTTGTCGTTACAGCACGCATGCATTTTTTTGTTCCTTCTCCGTTCATACAGCTTTGGATGAAGAGGCTACCGGGGAGGTTCTACATGGAGAGAATATTTTTATGTTAGACAATAATTTTGTCATTGAAGAACTGTTGTCTCAGTTCTCTATTTTCATGTAACAAACCTCCCGAAAGCAACCCCCTTCTGTGTGTTCACACTTTGCCATTTGGGCCCATCTCAGCTGGTCAGGTCTTCTGCTGGTCTTTTCCAGAGTCAATGAGGTTCCTTTGACAGCCTTGCCAGTCCAAGATGGGGGACAGGAGGCAGCAGGCCTCAGAAGTCACAGGCATCCTGCTCTTCACAACCTGTGTATCCAGGCACATCACAAAGCCATTCCCATCTGAGGGGTGAGGAAATAGATTCCCTTGATGGGCAGTTGGGAAGCAAGGTGTGATTGCGTCTAGTCTATTACAGCTGTCTTAATTTTCCTCTGGTCATTCCAGACCCAGAGTTCCAACATTGCACTGAAGGGTGGATTGGGCACCAGGGCATCCCTTTCCATGGGGATTACTTGGAAGGTGACCGTAGTGACATTCAGCAGCGAGGTAGGTGTCACTTAGTCTAGGATGAATCCTGAACCTATTGTCAGAACTCATACAGTGTATACAGGTGTCCCTCAGAACCTTTCACATGAGGGTCTGAGTCCTTCCATCTCACATACTAGCAAACCAGGCCTAGGAGCTCGTCGGCGGTGCAGGGCTCACAGATCCTGTATGTGTGAACCAGAGCCCCCATCCAAACCAAAGCCTTTAACCCCCAGGTTCACTCCCTTGGGGGGCTGGTCACAGTGGATAATTCTGTTTCTCCTGCCTCAGTGATGTCCATGTGAATGGAAGAACCAATACCTGCTTCCCTCACACATGTTCATTGGGCCACTCTACGTCCTCAGGCCCTGGGACTTCAGGGGTGAGCAGATGTGAGCTGCCATCAATCAGCTCCAGCCTCAGTCAGGGAAACAGACCAGAAAAAAAACAAGGGAAGTAGAATCCATGGTGTGTAAGTGGGTGATAAGTACTGTAGGGAAAAATGGGGAAAGGGAAGAGGGGTGAGATGGCAGGAGATGGCAATTTGAAGTCGGAAGGTCAAAGAAAGGCTCGTGGGGAGGTGGCAGCTGGGTGCCCTGGAGGAGCTGTGGGAGGGCCAGTGACAATGGACAAAGGGGGTTTCAGGCAGACGGAATGACGGGGCCAATGCCGTCAGGCAGAAGCATGAACTGCTCATTCAGTAAGACTTAACAGAGACCGGAGGACAGGTTGGAAGGAGAAGGTTTGCTTTGGAGAAATTTTTTTTTATATCAACCATTTTTATTCACGATATGAATATTTTCCCAGTAAATTCAAACCATTTTGTAACAGGAAATGATAAGCCAGAGCTAGAGCTATAAAAGTTAACACACAGCATTATCTTGAAATTTCAGGGGAAACAGAGTGGGTGATTAGAACCTCGCCTTTTTTTTTTTTAAGCAAATTATGTTAAAATAAGCAAATTTTTAAGGATCCATGGAAGGACATGGAGGATGGACAAAGATGGCTGAAGGATCCGGAGTGCGGGGAAGCGTGTGGGTGAGTTCATGCCCATGGGAGACATCAGTTTGGAGAGACTGTCTAAAGTTGTGGCAACTTGGAAAGAAAAGAGAACAGCAAACGTTTGGGGAGTTGTCCCTGAAGCGATGATCCATTTGAGCTGAAGATTGCATGAGTTCGGGGAACAGAATTTGAGGAAGAGGATCTTGCAGGCTTTGCGCAGGAGTGAGGTGTGGTTTGGAGCCTTGCGGGAGCAGGGAAGAGTCAGGTGTGGTTGTGTCGTAGGATGAAACTCAGAGGGGCAGAAAAGGCATGGGAGGAGATGCGATGGGGTTAGAGCCGCAGATTGAGAGCCAGACGGCCCACATCTTTACATGACAGGCTAAGGGTTTAGTGTTTGATCTGCACCCATGTGGGGGCCACTGGAGGTTTTTAAGCAGGAAAGTGATGGGATCAGATGCATCACATAAAAGAATAACCCCCAGTATGGTGAAGGCTAGAAGGGGAAGAGAATGACTGCAGTCAGGCAGGCGATGGCATTGGTAGAGTTGAAAGTGAAGGTAGGCAGAATAAGTGCCCTGGAAAGGTTATAACCTCCTCTTCATACTGAGAAAAATGATTCCGGCACAGTGCAGTGGCTCAGGCCTGTAATCTCAGCACTTTGGGAGACAGGGGGGGTGATTTGAGGGCAGGACACCGAGACCATTCTGAACAACACAGCAAGACCCTATCTCTACTGAAATAAATAAATAAATAAATAAACAATAACACCTTATTTTAAAAATTAGCCAGGTGTGTGGTGCCCATTTGTAGTCCCAGCTACTCAGGAGGCTGAGGCAGGAGGATCTCTTGAGCCCAGGACTTTCAGGTTTCTGTGAGCTGTGATAATGACATTGCATTCTAATCCAGGCAACAGAGTAACACCCAGTTTCCAAAAAAGAAAAAGAAAGAAAGAAAGGAAAGGAAGGAAGGGAAGGAGGGAGGGAAGGAAGGAAGGAAGGAAGGAAGGAAGGAAGGAAGGAAGGAAGGAAGGAAGGAAGGAAGTTGGTTCCTAAGAAAAACAATAGCAGTTTGAGTTTAGTGTAGTGGTCTATTATAATTTTTATTAAAGTATAATACAATTTGCAATACGGCTGACTCTTTGTCTTGAAGGCCCTTCTCATCTTGACAACTTTCCTTCCAAAGTTATGATGTACTTTGAAACGTGAGCGCATTAAAAAATACCCACATCTTCTGTCCACAAGGCTGAATGGACCCGTAACTAATCATTTCACTTAATTTCTAAAGGAAATGGTGTCAAATCAGAAACGCTCTCATGTTTCCTACCCCAGAATAACTTTACGCATATGATGCTGATCAGAGTTAAGCGCTTTGTTGTGGAAAAAATAATGGCATTCAGCCCAAATGCAAGCTGTAGGAGCCAGTCATTCGTACAGCTTAATAATAGAGATTATGGTATTTGTTTATAATTAAAATACAAGTTTATTTTTGGTATTGATAGAGACTGAGTGAAAACCCATATTCTTGCACATCTTTTCTGTTCTAAGCACTTTCACATGACATTTTAATTAATTTTCAAAATTCCAAGACAGGTGTCATTTGACAAGTGGCGAAATTGAGGCTCAGAGAGCTAAAGACAAAAAGGTGTCTTATCTGAAGTGACTGTTACTTCGATTTGACCTCTGCTGAACTTGTTATGAGAAAACACACTTGATGTGTGTATAGTGCAGAATACACACAGCTGGAAAGATACCATCAATACTGTGTCTCATAGAAAGATGAAAACACAGGCCAGGCACAATTGCTCATGCCTGGAATCCTAGCATTCTGCGAGGCTGAGCCATTTGGATTGCGTGAGGAGTTTGGGACCAGCCTGAGCAAGAGGGGGAACCCATTTTGGTCAAAAACAGGAAAAAAAATAGCCAGGTGTAACCAAACACATCTATAGTCCCAGCTACTCAGGAGGCTGAGGCAGGAGGATCACTTGAGCCCAGGAGTTTGAGGGTGCTGCGAGGTAGGCTGACATCATGGCACTGTACCCAGGGGAGTGGAGTGATACTTTGCCAAAAAAAGAAAGAAAAGAAAAGAAAGAAAGGAAGGAAGGAAGGGAGGGAGGGAGGGAGGAAGGGAGGAAGAGAGGAAGGAAGGAAGGGAAGAAGGGAGGGAGGGAGGGAGGAAGAGAGGGAGGGAGGGAGGAAGAGAGGAAGGGAGGAAGGGATGGAGGGAGGGAGGGAGGGAGGGAAAGGGAAAAAAAGGGAAGGGAAGGGAAGGAAAGGAAAGTTTAAAATACTATGATGATTTATCTATCTTATGAACAAATATCATCTTTCTTTCTAAATGATTCATCCCAGTCAGGACACAGGTTTCAGTCTGAGGAGTCTAAAAAATATATTTAAACATGGAAGTTTCTTTTGTCCGTTTGCCTTCCCAGACTTAAAAGCCTTACTAGATGTTTGCCTTTATAACACTAAATACTTCAGTTCCATAACATGATACGTGGCTACGTTTGGTGAATAATTGCAGAAATTAAAAGGAAAATCTGTGTTGACTCTAGTATCCTATAAACATGGGAATTACTTTATTTTCCCCACACTGAAGGGGACTGATTTCTTATCAGTATTATTTTCTTATCGATCAAGGGACTCAGTCAGTGTCCTCTGTTTCACACCTATTTCCTGAACACTTTCCTCTGCTGGGCGTTGTTCCAGGAACTAGTTTGGGGTCCAAAATCCCTGCCTCTTTTGATCATGCATTCTCTTTAAGTGTATGGTAAATAATACCAAAAATGTACCTCAGAGTTACCCACAGAGCAATTTAAAATGCAAGTAACTGCCCTTCAGAATCCTAGGAGGTTTGGATGTTTTAAAGCTTTGCAGGGGATTCTGATTAGGAACCTGGAAACAGACAAGAAATTTTAGAGGGGCGGCACCTGTGGCTCAAAGGGGCCACCGGCCCCATATGCTGGAGGTGGCAGGTTCAAACCCAGCCCTGGCCAAAAACTGCAAAAAAAGAAGAGGAAACTGTAAAAATGCAAGGGTTGTTTTCATTCTTTTTCTTTTTTTTTTTTCATTAAAAGCATCCTTGTTTCTCGCTCTTTTTTTTTTAATAAAATAACTACCTTTTGGTCAAGCATGGAAAGACATTTCAGAAAATACAGGGCACACATTTCTTACTCTGAGAATATGTCATTTGTTCTGAAGTTTAGAAGTAGTAACAGCATGTTTTTAAATCAATTTTTTAAGTATAATAGAATAATGTTTTTAATCTATTAGGAACATTGATGTTTAATGGAACACTATGCAAAAAAGGAGTAAGGAAAGGCCTTATAATTTAAGTAGACACCTGTAGATCTCACTGTCCTGCAAAATTATCCTGGATTACCAACTATTGGGTTATTTTAAACCAGGATGCAAGAAAAACTGTCTATATGGCCATTCTCTAAACTAGTTGGTATTAACTGCTTCTCATAGAGTCAAATTCCTCTTTTCTGTTTTTTTTTTTTATTTTTTAAGATTTTTGAACATCAATTTTCTATTATGATGAGGATGGAGTTTTATTTTTTTTTTATTTTTTACTTTTTAAAATTTTTTTTTTGCAGTTTTTGACCAGGGTCAGGTTTGAACCCGCCACCTTTGGCATATGGGGTCAGCTCCCTACCCCTTTGAGCCACAGGCACTGCCAGAGGACAGAGTTTTATTGATACATTTTCCTAATTCTCAGCCTGATTTATTCCCCACTGCTGCCACTCCATGGTGGACTTCTGCTAAGCCATTATTCTGGAAAGGGATAAATATTATATTCCTCTGTCCTTGACTCTTTTGCATTCCATAGAATTTTAAAATATACAGTGTGTTTTCATTAGTGAAATGTCTGGACAGCTGAGCAGGAAATGCTGCACAGAAGTCAATTTCGAGGTCAGAAAATTTAAGCTATGAAGCTGTTAACCTGAATCAATTTACATATATCTCGCTTCACTGTTACTTCAGTGTTAGGAAGGAAGGAAGACAATGACCAGGGAGTATGTGATTAGGGCAAAATGTATGGATTAGTTCCTTTGATAAGTACTTAGTCTTTCAACACCAGCTTCGTTTAACAAATAATTTATAGGATACAAAGGAGGGTGGTACATACAGAGCAGATGTACCAACACGGATTTTCCCTTTAATTTCCATACAAAGGAGGGGTTTGGGGTCATCCCCTCTGTGGATTTATCAAGGCTGAGATAAATTGACCTTGATATTGAGTGGTTCGCTTTCTTATGGGAGAATGATTTCTGTTGAACACCAGCACTTCGGCTCCGTGCAAATACTTTCTGAATAAACATCAGTGCTCAGTGAAGGTGTCTTCTCCAGAAGGCAGCTCGGGGAGGCCTGGGGACCGAGCCAGGGCTGCAGACTGTGGTTCTCACCAGAGGAGAAGGCCACATACGTAATTGATCTCCTCCCATCCGTGCTTGTCTCATTTAGGTTAGGCATTCTTTGGTAAAGAAAAAGGAATAATGACTGGTCAAATCTTATTTTTTAACCCTTGACAAGTTTGGGGTCATAAATTTATACTTTATTTCATTTATTTATTTATTTCTGAGACAGAGTCTCACTCTGTTGCCCAGGCTAAAGAGCCATGTCGGCTCACAGCAACCTCAATCTCCTGGGTTCCAGCAGTCCTCCTGCCTCAGCCTCTCAAGTAGCTGGGGCTACAGCTGCCTGCTGTAATGCCCAGCTGATTTTTCTATTTTTACTAGAGATGGAGTCTCACTCTTGCTCTGAGCTTAAGAGATCCTCCCACCTTGGCCTCCCGAAGTGCCAGGATTACAGGTGTGAACTACTCTATAAAGCCTGTGGCAGTGAATTTAAATGGAATCTTTCTTCTTCTTCTTCTTCTTCTTCTTCTTCTTCTTCCTTCTTCTTCCTTCTTCTTCCTTCTCCTTCCTTCTCCTTCCTTCTCCTTCCTTCTCCTTCCTTCTCCTCCTTCCTTCTCCTCCTTCCTTCTCCTCCTTCCTTCTCCTTCCTTCTCCTCCTTCCTTCTCCTCCTTCCTTCTCCT
>NW_003852560.1:1746960-1788071 GCF_000181295.1 Otolemur garnettii | reverse complement strand
TCCTCCTCTTCCTCTTCCTCTTCCTCTTCCTCTTCCTCCTCTTCCTCTTCCTCTTCCTCTTCCTCCTCTTCCTTTTGGGAGACTGATTGTATTTGGACCTGTGCTTGGCTGTAGTAATCCAGATCAATCCTAACATAGGAGAGCAGAAGTGCTGTAATTGCCACTTTAAATTCTGAAGTGCAGGACACTTGATATTATCCAATGTTACCCTTTGGAGGGTAACATTGTATACTGTGTAAGTATTTGAGCTTCTGCTGGAAGCCCATGTGTACAAGGGCAGTTTAGTCACTAATCAGAATTACTTTAGTTGGTTAAATGTGACTTTTTGGTGTATACAAATTAAAACTTAAGTAGTCTTCCTAACCTCAAATTATAAAATGGTCCATTCAGAATATTGATGAAGTTACTCCACCAAATGAAAAGAAAATCGTACAATCATAAATTGCTGTGTGAATGGCTTGAGCCTCAGTGAATAGTTTAGGATATCTCCTGGCTACTGTTTAAGAAATAATTATTTCAAGGCCTCGTGGCTGTAATCCTAGGACTCTGGCAGGCCAAGGCAGGAGTTAGAGACCAGCTTGAGCAAGAGTGAGACCCCCATCTCTACTAAAAATGGAAAAAACAGCCAGGCATTGTGGTGGGTGCCAGTAGTCCCACCTACTCAGGAATCTCAGACAAGAAGATTATTTCAGCCCAAGAATGAGGTTCCTGTGAGCTATGATGCAACAGCACTCTACCCAGGGTGACAGAGTGAGATAAAAAGAAAAAAAAAAAAAGGAAAGAAATAATTACTTACAGATTAAATTTTTATGGTGTGATACTTGCTCTGTTATACTAAGTTTCATTTTAAATATCGTCCATCCCAAGACTTGTATTCTTACTCCTTGTATTCTTACTCCTTCAGACTCCCATTCCCACCGTCTGATTTGTCCATAACTTCATCTGTGCACGTGTCACCTGGCAGTAGGGTTTGTGATGTGCCTTGATGGGCTGACAGCCGGAGGATTTAATAAGGGTGCATAGGATAATAAATGGGAAGGTTATAGACTAAGAGATATAAAAGTACATGAAAGTTTACAACACCAACATGGAAAAAAATCATTCAGAATCTATGGTGAGCAGACACTTGAGGGTTTCCCCAGTGCCAGGTATTATTATAATCAAATGTCTTCCTGCTGTTTAGTTAGAAGTTTCTTATCTCAACAGCTTGTGTTTCTTCTATCCTTCAATCAACTCTTCAGATTCTGTTTTGATGCGAGGACTTCCCATCCAAGGAATTTATATTGCTACCATCCCAATGTTCTTTATCCCAGTGTTAAACTTAATCTAAGTCTGCCCCTTACACGCCTTAGGATCTGCCTGTAGGTCCCTCCATTCAGTGTGCTGTGACCTCTCTGGATGTGTAAACAGGCTGTAACCTACTCTCGTACCAGCCACCAAATTTTGGCCAATCAAACTAGTCACCTGTTCAAAGTTTGTGCCAATTAGGCAAAAGCCAAGCTGTAACCAAGCCAATTGTTTCTAGACCTCACCTCTGATTTCTGTATATCTCTTTCATTTTTCTGTCCATAAATCCTCTCTGATCCCATGATGCTGGGGTCTCTTGGAACCTATTCTGGTTCAGGGAACTGCCTGACTCAAACATCTTTCTTTACTCAATTAATTTTTTTTAAATTTAATTTGTCTAATGTTTATCTTTTAATACCAATTATTTCCTGTTGTATCTTTTCTTTGTGTTCTTTTTTTTTTTCTTCTTTGTATTCTTAACAAAGGATTAAAGGACTCCTCTGGGGGTTTTTCTGCTAATATCAAGATGCATGAAATAACCTGATTGCCCTTTAAAGGGATATTCATTGAAGTGATATTGTCACTTCCTATATGCATCTGTTGTGTTCTAAAAGAAAACAAGGGCAAGGTTTCTGGGCTAAAGGTGCCAACCACCCAGTAAATTTCTGCAATTTAATTTTTACAGGATAAATCTGAAGTTTGCACCAATTATCTCATACTGTCTCAAACTGTTGAGATAAGAACAAGTGGGCATTTGCCATTTAAATAAAATTTCTACTGTTGGGATTCTTTTTATTAAAATATTTTTGCTCATAACATCATTTCTTTTAGATTCTGGGCCTCTGGACTCCTGTTTACATAAGTAGCTAGTTTAACTCCAGAGAAATAAAGAGCTGTCAACTCAGAACAAAGAGCACAGGTGTGCCATCAGACGGACTGGAATTGTCATCTCAGAGCCACCAGATTATTTAAGGAGCTCAGTTTTCTCTTCCATAAAATAGGTTACAGTACTATGATCTACCTGACAGGATTTGGGGTGAATCAAACAAAACAATTTAGGTAAAAGGTCTACCAGTGGGTGTAACACTAAGCAAGCATTTAAAAAATAAGAGCTATAATAATAACAACATTTATATTTTTTTTAATGAAATCATAGCTGTGTACATTAGTGCAATCACGGGGTACAGTGTGCTGGTTTTATATACAATTTGAAATATTTTCATCAAACTGGTTAACATAGCCTTCATAGCATTTTCTTAGTTATTGTGTCAAGACAATTACATTCTACTCCTAGTAAATTTCACATGTTATCTTAGAGGTATACGAGAAGACATAAAATAGAATTAATATGCTAAAGACTGCTCTCAGGACTGTGTATTAAATAAGGGATGCTAAGCTTCTCTAACAAAAGGTCTCTCCTAGTTTAGAGGCTTGAGGAATATTTGAGTTTACCTGTTGTTCAGTCAATGCTCTTCCACAGGTATCGCAGGCGGGTGAATTCTACTACATGTGGTCTTTTTAGGATCTCTCTGTGACCATCATTCCAGTACATGGAAGGTCAAAAGAACAGGGAGGAACAAACTGTGTCCCGACATGGATGCAGCACCTGTCAGGTCCTCTCTGATTGCACTGGGGAAAAAATAGAAGAAGAATGTAGCTGTGCAGACACGTGTCCAGCCGCTGTTCTCTGTCTATGGAAGAAGAGAAGGATTTTTTTTTTTCTGTCTCTTTGAGCCATTGATCTTCTAAGAGCACACACAGGTCTTAGGGAAGTTGCCTGCCTTTTGAGTTTATAAGTCAAGCTTGTCTAGAGTTCCCAGTTTTGTGGTTTTTCTTTTATTAGATGAGTGAGTGGGATAAACAGCTTACAAAATGGCTTCCGTTCATGGTGTCATAGTTAAAGAATACCGTCTTGTTAGCAAGATAACATCTTGGTTAAATATCTTCCCCAGTTGAAAAATCGTAGGATATAAAACTATAGGCTATGTACCACGTTGGTGGAGCCCTCTGATTGGTGACACAGAGAAAGGAAACCGCAGACGGAATGATTGGCAAAAAGGGAGGTTGAGGCTCAGTCTGGCACAACAACCCTGCCCAACTTTACTGATTATCTTATATACTCTCAAACATTCAGTAAGAATCCAATACAGGTAAAAAGAAGTGAAATAAGATCAGGAAACTGCCATTAAGATCCCAATTCAGTAGGATCACTGCTGAACACATATACAATTGATTTTGTTTGGGGTTAAAACATAAGGATCCAGGTTGTCTGCTCTTGCTAGCCCAAATTCGCTAAATCTAAATGAGTGATTATAATGTTAATGAAGGGAGGGGAGCAGAGCTCAGCAGCCCCATGCCTGATGCCTAGACAGGGGTTCAAGCTTCCAGCTGCGACCCAGCCCTGGCCCTCCAGTTTATTCTCAGAGTGAGAGCATCTCTGCATATCTGCAGGCTGCAGGCAAGACCTCAGAGAAAAGAACTCCCTCTCAGAGCCATTTTCCATGGGGAACACATGAAGCTAAACTGTCATGTCTGAGCGTGGGATGCTGTATCCAACCAGTACCATGTGGGATTTATTTTTTAGTTTTCAAGTATGCATCATGTTTTGTCAGGTTATGACAAACCACTGCCAAGTTTATCCATTCAAACGTGTTAAGAGAGATCATAGGCTAATGATGCCGTTGTCCCTAATATGAAAAATCCTAAAGTTACTCCATGAAATGGGATGATTATGCTCTTTTTAATCGTTTTGTCCCTAGGCTTCAACTCTGGCAGAATTCACATGAGAATAGAAGGGAAAAGAAGAGTGAGAGTCAGGGTGAAAGGTTAGACTTCTCTTATGTCAGGAAAGAGAAAGGGAGTCTTAGAGCGATGCCCCCTTTCTTACCCATATTTAGATAGAAGAGGTTAGGCAATGATTTCATTTCTCTTTGGGGAAGCACAGTGTTTAAAACAAATACTTAGAAAATCTACCTCAGGTGGAAGGCAGGACTGCAAAGATGTAAGATTAGAATAGTTTTCAGTGGTTCTCAACCTTCCCAATGCCGCAATGCATTTGCGTTGTTACAAAGGGGTCGCAACCCACAGGTTGAGAATGGCTGGTTCAGATACTCTCTGAAATCTGCTGGACTGACCATATAAGCCCCTCCCAAGCAAATTAGCACCCAGGATGACTTCAGGTGAAAAATACAGAAATGTCATTATAACTCTCTGAAGTCAGGGGTTATGTCTGCCTAGTCACCAGGATATAGTCCTGGGATCTACTGGGAATGCCTAACAGGTATAAAGAGTAAGCAAGGAATGTTTGAATTTTTGAAGGAAGGAATGAATGAATGAATTAATGAATGCAGAGTATGGGAGAGGCCTCTAACAATTCCTGGTTATATAAGCAAGCCATAGTTTGGGAAGGTGTCGTTTAGTAAATGACCATAGTTGTTACAAAGACAATGGTCCATATTTGCCAAAAGAGTTCTTAAAAGATGGTTCTGATAGAGTAAGCAAAGTAAGTCAGTGGACGTGGATAATCTCTGCCGACCATCCAGACGTCCTCAATCGTGTGTGATGAAGCTCATTTCCGTTTGACTACAGGTATCTCAAACAGCAGGCAGAGGCTTGATGTCTCCCTGCATTTCTTTTTTTTTTTTTTTTTTTTCAGAGCTTACTTAGGCCAAATGCTGTGCTTAGCTCTGTGATTACAGGGACAAACAAGGGGGACCAGGACCCTGGCCTCAGGAGTTCACAGGCAAACACAGGCAGGCAGATTCCTAGCACACATCTCTCAGGGGCAGTGGCCGGGTCAGAGGAACTGGATCTGATGCCCAGATCCGTGTCAATATTTGTGCTTCGCGTGAACAGATAATTTAGAGCCTCATCATCTTTTGCATGTTGACCCAGCAACAACTTAATAGGCTTTCTGTCACTGCCGGCCTTATTTTAACCTGTACGTTTCTGTTGGATTGTACAGTAACAGGCCCCTGGGGATAGCACCACCTTCCAGGAGGCATTTGAAAAAAAGATATCAGGACATTTTAGTTCTCACGGTGACCGAGGACACAAGGCAGAGGTCAAGATTCCTAGATGCCTGACCGTACATGGGGCAGCTTTGCAATGGGAAAGATTGTTCAATGCAAATATTTCTCATTCCCCATGGAGAAGCTTTGGGAGATATCAAGTCATTTTTCCCCCTTTCTGTGTCCTGAAGGTCCTGCCTTAGACATCTAAGCATGCACAAAGGCCACTCATTTCTATCAGGGAGCCCAGGACAAAAAGACCCATGCCAGAATCCATGAGACCAATGCTGTGTTCACAGGAGATTTGTGACCTTTTTTAGGTCAACCCTACCAATGGACAGTGAAGAAAAAACATAATTAAAATCCAAGAGTTAGAGGCAAGAGGATCACTTGAGCCCGGGAGTTTGCTGTGAGCTATGATGCCATGGCATGCCAGCCTGGACAACACGGTGAGACTCTGTCTCAAAAATCTGAAAGTTAGGTGTGAGTTATCCAGAGGCTGATAGAGGCCAAAGTAGATGGAAGATACTCTTTTTATTTTGTCTGATTGTGGGCAAAAAAAAAAAAAAATGCCCAATCTAATTCTCATGCTGAGATCATTAATGAATTTTAAATGTACAGACCCAAGACTGTCCTATCATGTCTTAAAAGAATTATGCCTTGGATTAAGAGACTTTTCTGTTCCATTGAAGCTTAAAGGAGATTTCCCATTTTATTGAGGTGAAATTCTTTTTAATTCTAATGAGTTTTATCCTTTCTTTGCTCCCTTAAAACTGAATCTGAACCTTGCCCAATCAGTGCTTTTATTAATGATGTTAAAAATTCTAGAGGACTTCATCCTTCTGGGTTTTTGGGTTATTTTTTGGCTTTATTTTAAAGGAAATTTCCCCAGAATTACTGAAGATATAGTAATCAACATTCTGAAAGGTTTTATTTACCTTTGGTAGGTCAGGCAGCCCCCAGATGAATTTTGTAAAACATTGTGTTTGATTTCAACAGCACAATAAAACCTCACTTACCAGGATGTCACTTATCTGTGAACCTCATATATATATACACACACACACACAAAATACAGTAAGCCTAAGCAAAAAAAGTTCCTAATTTTTATGCCAAAAATAGAAGAGAAAGCCTTAAAGCTTTCTTCAAAGACTATTTTTTTTTTTTTGGAGACAGATGGAGACAGAATGTCACTATGTCATCCTCAGTAGAGTGCTGTAGCATCACAGGTCACAGCAACCTCAAACTCTTGGGCTTAAGTGATTCTCTTGCCTCAGCCTCCCAAGTAGCTGGGACAACAGGCACCCCTCACAATGCTCAGCTATTTTTTGTTGCAGTTGTCATTGTTGTTTAGCTGGCCTGGGCCGGGTTTGAACCCGCCAGCCCCGGTGTATATGGCTGGTGCTATAACCATTGAGCAGCGGGTGCCAAGCCTGTCTATTCTTGATGTACACACAGTTCTAAGAAGTGTGGTTACCTGGTGTTCTAGCTCATGACTAAAAGTGAACAGCCAGAGACTTGTTTAGCTCAGGTTGGTCACAGGAGACTGCCTACAATCCAGCAAGCAAAAGATGCAGGAAAAACAATTATTTGAAAATAATTAAGATGTTCTCAAACCATGAGGGTCTGGGAACAGGTTGCTGTGTTAGAGGGGCCAGGCAACCAGGTGGCTCCTGGAGCACTGTTGGTGCATGACTAGATGGAGTCGTTAATGGTCATTATAAGCATACTGTAGGAAGCCAGGGAAGGCTTAGCACATTTTACAAGGTTTCCCTCCCGTTTAGAATGTTTTAAACTTGGGTTCATTATAAGACTAAACTATAATTATCCAGAAAAAAATTACTAATTTCTAATATTTTATTCTCTAATAAGACCAGATAAAATGAAGTAGGCAGGTGTGAAATTGATTTCTGAAATCTGACTTTGAAAGTTGTAACTGCTTAAAGCAGAAACAAATTCTATAGTTTTCCAGAATATGTGTCCTCGTGACTTACAGACCTGTCATTTTCTCATGTGCACTGGGACCCATAACTAGCGTGCATAGCCAGGGTGGTCCATGCAGATAGCCGTAACGTCTCAACATTCATTAGCAGGGACAGAGGGAACTTCTGTTACAAATAAAGAGGATTGAGGAATTGAACCAAAACCAAATGCTACCAAAACAAAAACTGTTACATAATCATTATATCTTACATAGCAGATCATTATCCCTTGATTAATAAATCAGACTAATATAATTCCATTTGTATTTATAGAGTAAGCTTCTATCAATTTGTTTTTGAGACAGATTAATAAATGTTGAGATCTTCAAATTCATGGCCCTAAAATGTCTATATGTACTGGACCACTTTTGTTCTAATATCCAATGTCTACAGACACATAAGTCCTGGCCACACAACCACTAAACAAGGGAATTAAACTTCTCTAGAAAAATATAATAGTTGTTGGCTTGGTGCCTATGGCTCAAGTGGCTAAGGCGCCAGACACATACACCTAAGGTGGCGGGTTTGAATCCAGCCCGGGCCCGCCAAACAACAATGACGGCTGCAACCAAAAAATAGCCGGGCGTTGTGGCGGTTGCCTGTGGTCCCAGCTACTTGGGGGGCTGAGGCAGGAGACTCGATTGAGCCCAGGAGATGGAGGTTGCTGTGAGCTGTGATGCCACAGCACTCTACCCAGAGGGACAGCTTGAGGCTCTGTCTCAAAAAATATATATATCATAGTTGTTGAAATAATGATGACCAAAGAGGGTACTCTGAGAGAATGAACTGGATATACCCACAAGCTGTGAAGGAGAAAATGTTGACCTATTTTCTGTATAAAGTTTTGACTTCCAGAACCACAGAGTTACAGTTAAATTTTGATGCCCAGGGTTGACAACATGCGTAAGCTGTTCTCTTTACTAACTATCACCTCTCATTGTCTTACTCATTTCTGAGGTTTTCTATCATACTTTCACATAATAACTTTACATAATGTTTTGCATAACAATTATGCGCACAGGTAAATTTGTAGCCTTTTTATGCTTAAGAGGGTATTCTAAGATGCCGTTTATCATTTGGATGTCTTAAGTATTTGACAAGTAACTTGGAATGACCCAAGAGTTTTATAATTATTCATAGTCTATTCAATGGAATCTAAAATATTAAATTTCTCATTTGATGACAAAGTTGCCATTTTTCCCCGCACAATGATTTTGCAAATATTATTTGCCAAGAACTGAGAGAGTTTCAGACAAATGCGCTATCAGGGTTTTTGGTAATCATTTCTCTGTTTTATCTGTGAAATAGTTTCAAATGATTATCCCAAATTAAGTAGTTACTAACTCAAGGAGCGAAATATTGAAAGAGCCACTGTCTGCATTTCTTATCCTGTTCTTCTTAGTAATACAACCTATTTTAAAAAGAACTGCAGAAAAGACATCTTTATTGAGACTGACTGGACAGTAGATGTGCGAGGTTTTTTATGCTCTTGCCAGTGGCTGTGTCAAATAGAAGTTCAATATAAGCAATCCAATTTAATCCCATGCTTTCCTTTATTGCTCGGCAAACATTCGGTAAACGAATGTTGAATGTCAATGCATTCTGTTTGCCCATCTCATGAAACAGACAAAAGGAAGCAGGTGCCCCAATAAAGCAGCAGTGACTTAAGCACTTAATCCTAGTGGTATGAAGCTGTTTAAATGTAACTCACTCTTCCTGAGTGACTCTAGGTTCTACACAGTCGGTCAATTTGTGTGCAGTTAAGAAATACAAGTTTAACTTGTACACTTAAGGAATTCTTAGCATCGTCCAATACAGTAGTGCTAAGACTTAGTTTCTTGTATAAATGAACTATTGAGATTTGTTTGTAACACGGAATGTCATATACAACTCTCCTGCATATAGCATGGATACTTCAAACTGCCCAGGCTCCTTGGCCCCTGTATCCAAGAATAATACATCTCACAGGACTCTCTTTCTCTTGCTTGTCATCCTGTAATTTTAGGCTCTGACTACACCACAAAAATACCCAGTATACACCAAGTTAGCAAATAATCTAAATTTTTTTCATGGAGTCAAAAATCCAGGTTTAATTGGTCTCCTATTCAGAGTGGGAGTGGGGAAAAGCTTTCCTTGACCTAATAAAATAACATTCAAAAAATCATAGCTCTTGAACGTTGAAATAAATGTTGCAAAATATTCATTAGGATAAAGACTTGTATTTCAAGTATTTTAATACCTATATTCTAAGTGGTAGGCTGAAGATCTATTTTGTTCATGTCCCTGTTCCCTGCCATACCTTGCTCTGTGCTTGAAGGTAGCAGATCTTCTTAAACGCAAGTTGAGTGAGTCAGTGAATGGTAGTTTGCATGTTCTGTTCCCCCCTCAACAAACAAGGTACCATGTAATGATTGTAATTATATTGTAGAAGCAGCACATTTACATGAAAATTGTTGGCAATTGCTAATTGCAATATGTAGTTATAAATAGCCCACATGTAAATGATTCCAAATGTATCCAACATTTTAGGAGTTGTCTTCATGCTTCATAATTTTTAAGTTAACTGTAATTGTTAAATTCTTCAGCATTCACGGTTTTTCAAAATTGGCTTGTTTGTTAAAAGCAGTTCTGCTTTAAACTGGCTTGTCTATTAAAGCACTGTTTCAAAGGAAAGATCGCTTTTTATTGTATAGCTGTACATTTCTTTTCCTTCCTTAGGGAACCTTAGCTTACAGAGTCTGTTGCATTTTACTGATGAATTTCAGAAGGGTACAACTTAGTTTCATAGATATTCCTGTAGTAGAGCCTGGACTCTCAGGAAAATAAAAGTGAGACGATGGCATGATTTCTAATTCTCCTACATCTGGCTATGTAGGACCTGCTGCCAGAAAATACCAAACCGAAGCCTTCTTTTCTAAGAAGCGAGAGAATCAGCAGTACAGACTGTCTTATAATCAGATACTCGATCTTAAATTGGTAGGTTGCAGGTTCTTTGGTGCTGTGTGGAGTCAAGCATTCCAAGTTATTAAATGGTTCCATATCTAACTCACAAATGCAGGGGGGACGGCCCAATCAGAACTTGACCATGTCCCCCTGAGCCCCTGTGTTTAGTTTAAGAGGCTCTGATATTTTTTCCAGTCTTTTATTTCTTTTGGAAAGTTAATAGGGCTACATCTTTGGGGTGGTGCCTGTGGCTCAAAGGAGTAGGGCGCCCGCCCCATATGCCGGAGGTAGAAGGTTCAAACCCAGCCCCGGTCAAAAAAAAATGCAAAAAAAAAAAAAGAAAAATAATGCTACATCTTGCTAATCTTTTCTTCTGTAGTTTCAAATATGCTATTAAAACCACATAGTATTTTTTTTTCGTTTCAAGCGTTGTCTGTCTTACCTCTAGAAGTTTGATTTAGTTCTTTGTATGTCTTGAATGATTCTCCTTATCACATTATGCTTTCCTTTACTTTCTAGAACAGAGGCAGATGGTGTGTCTCTGTGTGTGGATGTGTGTGTCTATAATAAGCTCTGTGGATGTCCCGCTCTACTAATCATATAATCTACACCTTGTCTTACTCCATTTATAATGGACTTTCATGGATTTTTCTTCTCATGGTGGATTGTATGTTTCTGTTTTGTTCACGTATTTGATTTGATGCTAGATATTTTAAATTGTTGGGCACATCACCTGGTACTAAATTTTCTGGATGCCTCTCAAGCAGCGGTTCTCAACCTGTGAGTCACGACCCACAGGAACTGTATTAAAGGGCCGTGGTATTAGGAGGGTTGAGGAGCAGTGTTTGTTCTATGACTCTGATGCAAGTTAGAAATAGTTCAACCTTTTTGAGGCTTTCTTTTAAGCTATGTTAAGAGGGAACCCAAAAAATGCAGTTAATGTAAGTCTGCTCCGGCATGGCTACTGAGGCAATATCTTTCAGAGTGCTGAACTCCTGTCCCAGGGCTTAAGAGGGTTTTCCATGCAAGCTGGTCCAAATACAAACTATATCTTGACTGTGTGCTCTGCACATTTTCCTTGCAGCTCCAGAAATCTGTCAGCCAGTCGTGTCAACTCAGCCAGACCCTGGGCTGTGACTGGCTTCCCCTTCCCTGCCCTGCTGCCTGGTCCTCTCTCTGGGCAGTGGATGAGGCTGACCGTAGGGTTCACTTCATTCGGTTCCTTTTTCTTGGAGATCACTATCCCGCAACACCTGTTGTCTAGCATCTGAAAACCGTGGTCTCCTATATTTTATCCAGTGATGCAGCCGAGGCAGGAGAGTAAATCTTCTACCATGACAAGATGCAGAAATCTAACTCACCCTCTTCATCTCCCTTAAACCTAGTTCAGCTGCCACACCCCTGATGAAAGTCTGTGTATCTCTTTTCTCTGGAAGAATGGATGGTGGACCTTCTGAAACTTTGCAGTTCTTCACTTCTCCTGGCATCGCTATAGCACATCGGGGTTCTATGATGTGTTACCCCTCAAGATTTATGAGCTGCCTCTCACTAAGTTGTAAGCTCAGGAACAGACTCCATAACACACTCTTTTAAAAATCCCCCATTACATACAACACGGTGTGTGGTATATCGATGGTATTTAATCAAGGTCATTAGAATTAATTATGAGTATCAAAGTAACATGTTCCAGTTAATTACTATTTAAAATTGAGCTTGTGTTTAACATTGCAAATAAATTAAATAAATTTCCTATCTTTGCTTTTACTCTGCGTTCTCCCTCCAGGCTTTCTGTACCATTTTACCAGTAACAAGAAGGAGGGAATGATTAGCATGTTCATTAAATTCAAAAATACTATCTGGTATTAATAGCAGGTTTGAATCCACGAATGTGTAGATACCAATGAGGAATCAGAACCTCAAAAGACAAGATGATGTCCTTGGCGAGTAGGAAGAGTGATCGCAAGTTAAGTAAATGAAATTAAAAGAAATGACAAGGTATTAAATTGGAGACGGGAACTAAGCCGCATGTCATGGTAGAAATGATTGGATCCAAGTGAGATCGTAGGAGCCATCGTGAATCACAAGTTGAAAATGAGTCAAAAATGAAAATCCCCGTTGTTATAAAATGCTGTGTAAGAACGACAAAAATAAATGTCCTTTTATAGGCATAATTGTAAAACTCATAAAATTCCGTGGCATTTTTAAAGTTCATTTTAATTTTAAGAGCATTAAAAATATAAGATTTTCAGGGAAAAAAAAAGCTGTTAAAATTCTGGAAATGGAGCCCAGGAAGAAAACTTATTCCCTTTTTGCCTGTTCGCTTTTTTAAATTTTTCTGGGAGAACAAGGGGCATATTCAAGAAAATTGTCATGTTGTAACAAAGTAAACATGAACAGCCACTGCCTTAACCTGAAACAGAGGCAGTAGCCTTTTGGTCTTCTGGATATTTACCTGGTAGAGGAATTATAGGGTCAAATGGCAGGTCTATTTTTAGTTCTTTAAGTGTTCTCCAGCTCTTACAAGGGTACATGTGAATCTTTTTAAATGAGGAATATAAGTGTCTTGACACAATAACTAAGAAAATGACGTGAAGGCTATGTTAACCAGTTGGATGAAAATATTTCAAATTGTATATAAAAATAGCACACTGTACCCCATGACAGTATTAATGTACACAGCTATGGTTTAATATAGATAATAAATAAATAAAAAGGCAATAGCCTTGCTGTCGGGAGTCTGTAAATGAAAAATAAGGCCAAGTGATTAACATTCATAGGTTTTCAATGGCCACTGTGATAACTGCTATGAAAGAATGCCTGGCATTTAAATAACTGTTTTGATTTTCATATTACATATGAAAATTACATATTATGAATATGTAATATCATTTACCCATCACAGCCATTGTGAGAAATATTTTTTCCATTTCACAGATAATAAAATTGAGTAAAATTGCTGGTGGGGGAGGTGGGCATTAACATTACAAACTGGTGATCTGCCATCTCCTTCCCCACTGCCCAGAGGTTTAGTAATTATGTCACTCTACCACCTCTGTTTGTGCATCTATTTAATGTTGATTTGTTACCTCTTTAAGAGTTAACAGGATTATAGGGTTCCTTGAAATGGATGTAGGTACGGTGGCTCAACGGGAGTTTGAGGAAATCCGAAGAAGTTTTAAATGCTGCTGTGAAAAACCTTATCTCTCTGAAGGTCTTCATCTCCGTTCTCTGTGTGTATCCAGATGCTTATTGGAGCTTTTTCTGTGATAGGAAACACTGGTGATAACATGTAAATCTTCAGCTACAGGAAAATGAGTTGATACATTTGGCTATGTCAACTGGACACCACCATTTTCACAAAGAGAGGCCACTTCTCATCAGATTTAGCTCTTGGCTTGACAAACTCTAAACAGGTAAAGACACCTGTCACATCGTGACTATTCAGGAGAAGGTGGTTCAATGAGCCAGAAATTGCCTTTTGTTGGATGACAAGTGTGATCACATTTAGGAATTTAGTCATGCGGTTGACTGGGCAGTACTGAGGTGACATAACGTGTCTCCAGAAAGTCTCTGCCTTTTCCAGCATCCACACCTTAGAACATACTAGAAAAGAAGATTCCTTGGCTCATCCAGAAGCCTAGACTTACAACAGTTTGGAAATAAAAGAGACTTTGGAGATTCATCATAGCAAAGAGGAAGCTGTACCATCACGGGGTACCTTAACCAGATTGTTCTGGAAGGGACTAGTGATGCTGCAGTTGGGCTCCCCAGTCTTCTTTTTTTTTTTTTTTTTTTTTGAGACAGAGTTTCACTTATTAACTCTCGGTGAAGTGCTATGAAGTCACAGCTCACAGCAACCTCCAACTCCCTGGGCTTAGGCGATGCTCTTGCCTCAGCCTCCCAAGTAGCTGGGACGACAGGCACCCGTCCCAATGCCCAGCTATTTTTTTTGTTGCAGTTAGGCCAGAGCTGGGTTTGAACCCATCACCCTCAGAATATGGGGCCAGCGCCCCACTCACTGAGCCACAGGCACCGCCCACCCCAGTCTTTTTGTGATAAACGTTGATTATTTGTGGTGTAAGCACATCTCCATCTAGACCAGCAGCCTAGGAATCCACCCCTGTCCTGTCTGCTTCCCACTAGAGGAAACTGTGGGGTCCACTGCCTTTGGCTCCCACACGTCCCCTGCTCCTTCAGCTCTCAGCACCAAGGCAGTAAGTCCTGTCCAAGGTCAGGTCCGGTTAATGCTTTATTATTTTCTAGTTATGACATTTGTAATGCTAATTGTTTATAGCAGCAGACAAGGAACCCATGCAGACTTTATTTTGACAGTCTGTGACATTTGACAGAAATAAACGGAACATATTTTTAGGACAAAAGACCAGTAATTGGATTTCTTGATCGTTGCTGCATCGAACTGGTAATAAAAATTAAAGCCGACTTCTTTCCTGACAGAAAAATAACGGCATTGTAGGGAAGGACCAAAACTTTTTAGGTTTCTGTGTTGCATCTTATGAATATGGAGGACATAGGGGTGTGTTTAAAAGGCTCTTGAGCAGCCAGTAAATGCTGGGGGGGGGGGCCGGAGGGGAGAGATCATATTGGTAGTGAAATAAGCTACAGAAAATAAATGAGCATTTTAGTGTCAAAAATAAGTGTTAGAAATGAGAGAGATAAGAAGAAATTGTATGTGTAAGGAACGGAAGGCCTGAGAGCCTATCAGCAAATGTGGGACCACCTGGAATGGATGTGGGGAGAGAAAAATGGAGAGAAAACAGGAGGAAGGGCAGCCCAGGCCCCACAGCCTGCGGCGTCTCGCAGACTCGCTGCAACGCAAGATGGGTAACGAGAGTCCCTTATGCATAATAAATACCGACTGCCAATAAAGGTCTTTAAAATAGTACCCTCTCCAACTTGAGGATGAAGTAAACTCTTCATGGCACTTTTGCTCATATTTATTCTTTGTCCAGCCCACTCAGGAAGCTGGAAAGACTTCACAAAATACCTAGCCTTTCCCAAGATCTTTCTCTTTGATATGCTGGAGAGATGGCAGAACGTCTGGGTGCTTAGAGTCAAGATCATGCCCGGCCTCCTGGCCAGGTGGAGGGATAATTGTTTCCCCAGGAAGACAGGCAGTCAAGCTTCCAGCTTGCTGAGCTACGTGAGGAACATGCAGACGCCCACACTTCAACACCAAACTTCCAGAAGATTTTTTTTATTATTAAATCATATCAGTGTATCTTAATACTATCATGGGGCACAGAGCACTGTTTCTATATACAATTTGAAATACTTTCATCCAACTGGTTAACATGACCTTCATGTCTTTTTCTTAGTTGTTGTGTTCAAACATTTATATTCTACATTTAGAGAGATTCACATGGACTGGGACCTCATCAAATTAAAAAGCTTCTGCACAGCCAAGAACACAGTAAGTAAAGCAAGCAGACAGCCCTGAGAATGGGAGAAGATATTTGCTGGTTATGTCTCTGACAAAGGTTTAATAACCAGAATCCACAGAGAACTCAAACGTATTAGCAAGAAGAGAACAAATGATCCCCTCTCAGGGCAGGCAAGGGACTTGAAGAGAAACTTCCAGAAGATTTGATGTTGTTGATAAACCACAGCAGGTTTAGCAAAGGAGTACAATTCAAAACAGAAGCAACAACAGCAATAACAAAACCCTGAGTCCTTATCCTGGCTTTGCCTGTAAAGTACTGTACATCCCTGAGTGAGCTCCTTAATCTTTTCAGGCCTCTGAAGTATCCTATTAAGATATACGCTGTGTATCTCTTCTGCCTCTAAGGAGATATTCTAAAATGTAAAGAGAGGTAATTGTGAAAGGATCTTCTGAGCATGTGAAAAAATAAATACATACGAGACAGATAATACAAAATATGTAACATAGGATCATATATACAGAGATTAAAACACATTCCTACTAATTTTATTTACTTATAATAAAAAAATGACATGTGTTCTGGCCACCTACAGCATCTATTCATATAAAATACAAATGGAGTTCATAGGATATATATTAAATAATGCAGTAAAAATAGAAAATGCTAATTATATTCGTGTCTCATTTAGTTCCTCCTCTCCCCGAGTTGACTTTTGTATATTTGTCTTTCTGATCATAGTTTAGTAAATCTCTGTTAAATCAAACATTGAAATCGGGCTGGTGTGATTTTTAAAAAATGGATATTGTTCGTACGTGCCTCAGATACACTGAAGTTGAATTGCTAATTAGCTATTAGGGCATTCATTGAATAGCATGAAAGGTGTGGTCCTCAGGAATCTCAACCTTCATTCTGAGACTTACGTTCCAATTCTGAGTTTTCCTTTTTTTGCTTGGGGGGAAGGAAGGAAGGCAATCCTAGAGAAACATCTCAGACTCGCATAAAACATTTTCCTATTCCTCTAAAAACATAGATTCTCAGGCAGTGTCTCTGGCTCAGAGGAGTAGGATGCCAGCTCCATGTGCCAGAGGTGGCAAGTTCAAACCCAGCCCCGGCCAAAAACTGCAAAAAAACCAAAACAAAACATAGATTCCCTATAGTAATAACAGCTCCTTTGAAAAAAAAAGAAATGGGAACTTTGGTGGTTATGAAATTTTCTATTGATTGCAGTATACATTAATTAGACTAGTCTTCTAGAATCCATACTATTAGCAAATCAATTCTGCTGATCAGTTCAAATGAATAATTATAATTATATAATATACATGTAATAAACAAAGTTGATATAGAGGACAAATAATGACCATCATCTAAAATGCTATAATTTATTTAGTATTTATCATACACCTGGCTGTTTAGATATATTATCCTATTTAATCTCCATACTCACCAAGCAAGACACACATTTTCTGGCAAAACCTCACATACTTTGTCACTGAAGGAATCAGGTAGGTTTATCAGTTCCCAAGTTAACTCCTTTCCCAGTTTGCTCAGATCTTTCCTGCACTGATACGCATGTGAATGCCTGGTGTCCAGTTACAGGTCAGGCTGTGGTTCAACCTGGCTGGAATGGGTCCTGGGGTCCTACACGAGCCTCAGCTGATGTCATTATTGTGGGTCCCCGAGCCATATTCTGAATAGCAAAGTTCCTAAGAACAATAATTCCAGAGCGTGTCAATGGAGAGGATTAAAACAAACATACCAACTAAAAAAGCTGTGTCTTTTTTCCCGTCTTCTCAGAGCCTTTAATCTGCTAATGTGCACTGTAATTCAAAAGTTGCATGAAGTATGCCCAATTTTCCAATACTATGTGGCAGTATAACATTTTTTCTTCTAAAGTGTATCTCAGGAGTAGCCCTCACTTCAAAAGCACTGGACCCCATCAGGTTGACTGTTGAAAGATAAGACGTCGTGGGGAAAATCCCTGAGCTAAAGCAAGCAGTCAGGATAGGGTAAAATTATACAGCTGGGTTTTGTCCCTGATCTATGCCACATAGATTCTGCAGTGGGAAGCAATGGGGTGAATATGGGACAGAAAAATGAATAATTCAGGACTTGTGCCTGTAGGGAAAGCTCAACCCGGTGAAAGTAAACATGTAAGAAATTAATTGTAGGGTAGAATGAAATAAATTCTAAATGCAAGTGGAAATAACCATATCGTGAGGGAGCAGAGTGAAGAACTGTGAGTTCTAAACATTCATTAGTGATTTGGAATTCTCCCTTTCTGATGCTTTATTGAAATCCTTAGGCCCTGCAGGGACGGCTCAGGGACCGGCGCAGAGGGCTGAGAACATTGTCCAGATTTAGTCTTTTTTCACGTTGTCATTCTTTTCTCACCTGACTTCTCTGTGGGGGCCAGTCTAGAATGGCAGCGCTTTATTTTTTCTCTGTAGTATGTTCTGCATAATTTTGCACTTCTTTGCCATGGATTTCTTTAATTCAGTTGCCCTGTAAGGAAAGTGATGGGGACCGAGATCGTTGCTTTTCCTCCCCAAGTTGGGAAAAACAGGACCAGGTAATAAGTAGGGATTACTGCCGTCCCCTGGGGCTGGTCTAACAGGGGGTTGATCTGTCCTAACCCACATTGGCCTTGCATCTGATCTCAAAGATCTCAGGTGAACACATTGATGTTACTGTTGTGTCGAACCTGTAAGACTTGGCCCCGGAGTTATCTCGGAATTTTAGTATCAAAGTTGCTTGTCCTCATAGACAAAGTGCCCTAGTATGTTCTCTGCTTTCCAGTGTGAATTTTGGTGATATGATTACTGACCTACTAAGGATGTAGGACACTTGTGTAAGCACTGCACGCTCTAAAATGGGCCATAATATTTTGCTATCAGCTTTGTTGCCAATTTCTTCTTCCAGATCGCTCAGTAAATCCATTGCTATTTTCCTGAGACTCAGAACCACTTGTCTGGGGTGTCTATCTTTTTCTTTTAGGGCCCTACTTAAACTTTTTAGCCAAATTCTGTAACAGGGCACCTTTCCTCTTAAAAATTTAAAAAGCAAACAAAACAAAATAAAAGAACAGCAACAACAACCAAACTAAATGCAATGATATTACCTCATTTTTCTAATATTTTTTAGATTTTGGAGCAGTCAAATTTCATACTCAAGAGTTCTGTTGACCAAAATGAGGAGGAGGAGGGTAGACTTTCCTCTTAAAGTACCACTGTCCTGCTGTTAAGCAGACACACAGAGTTTTAAAGGGGGGGTTTACCTTCATGTTGTTGCTGTTTAGCCAGGATTGGTGGTCCTGGCGGTCTTATCTCTGATGAAGCTGACCTCTTGCCCTTTGCCCCGACAATTCCTTTGAGCCATCTCTCCTGGTTTAAAATAAAAACAACAAAGAATATCCTCTGTCCCTCTGATTACTGGCCTAGCGCAGGAACACAGGGTTTTTTTTGTTTTTTTTTTTTTTTTTAGAGACAGAGTCTCACTTTGTTATCCTCGGTAGAGTGTTGTGGTATCACAGCTCACAGCAACCTCCAGCTCTTGGGCTTAGGTGATTCTCTTGCCTCGGCCGCCCGAGTATCTGGGACTACAGGCACCTGCCACAACGCCCGGCTATTTTTTGGTTGCAGTTTGGCCAGGGTTGGGTTTGAACCCGCCACCCTTGGTATATGGGGCCAGTGTCCTACTCAGTGAGCCACAGGTGCTGCCCAGGAATGCAGGTTTTGATTCCCCCAAAGAGTGCAGGAGGTTTTAAAGCGATAACTTGTAATACATTTTGCCCTTCTGTTACAGCTCTATATCAAAATATGTTGAACACTCACTGTGGAAAATTCCGCAGGACTTGGAGAGTACAGCTGACCTATGGCATTTTCAGATTTATTCGCTTTCATTTCAACCATATGTTGTGGCTCCCAAAATTCACAGGATGTATGTCTGTGCAGGCCTAGATCTGAATACGCTCCAGGATGAGCAAGGGGACCTAGGCAGTATCTGTGTTTGCAGATTCGTTAGACATGGTGGCCCTCTGCTAATTTCAGCTTAATCAGGAATTCCTATGACTTGGCAAGTTTATTTATTTGTTAAAAAAAATGGTTAAGTGAAAGACTTAATTTTAGGGAAATGTGAAAATTGGTTTAATTTGTGGTGTGAGGATATAAAGAGGAAACATGTGCCTCCCTGTAAAAATGTGATTCAGAAGAAAGCTCGAGCGCTGGATCAGCGTCCTATTAATGGTTGTAAGGACTCGAGGATGTTTGCCTTAGTAACGTAGCCCGCAGTTATGGGGGTGAGGGAAGGAACCCACAGAAGATGGCTACCTGGGCGACCGGGAAGGTTTGCCATGCCCAGGAAAGTGGAGAGAGCATAGGGTAATGGCCACAACATGGGAAGCTACTGGACTTAAAATAACTAACCTTGGTGATATAAGGAACCATGCACCTTTGTTCACAAACCTACTTGCCACAAATTGAAAGTGAGTTTTACATCAATTGTCGTTACAAAGTGGCATTCAAGTAAAACATCCTTCCGTAGTTCCATATTTCAGACGACACTACTCTTTTTTTTTTTTTCAGTTTAAGTGGATATGTTGCCCAAACTTTTAATCTCTGAAGCATTTTAACCACCCTCCTCTCCTCTTTCATTTCATCCAGTGCATCATTCTCAAAATTTCCTCCTAGCTATCTTTTAAGTTCTAATGCGTTTTCCATTCCCACCTTTGGGCTTTCCTCCTTTCTATCATAGATTATAGGAATAGTCCCCTAATCCATCTGTGTGTCCTGTGACTCTGAGCCCCAGGCTCCTCCCCACATGACCACCAAGATTCTCCCCTAAAAAACAAAATAAACAACAGAAATCTGTTTAGACAGTAAATCCATTTCTAGCAAAATCTCCCATGGAAGTACTTGCTTCCAAGCCCAAAAATGTAGTAAAGTGTTTATTGCGATTTTATTTGGGACAAAACAACTGGGCGACCTAAATGTCCATCAATACAGAAACCATGAAATATATTCTAGCATGTACATAGTATAGGTCAGTGGTCATCAAACCTTTTCTACAAAGTGGCAGACAGTAATATTTCAAGGTTCCCAAGTCCTGTGGTCTGCATCATAATTACTCAACTCCACATTGGTATCAAGAAAGCAGGTGTAGGCAATACATATACCACTGGGGGTGACTGTGTTCCAATGAAACTTTTTTTTTTAACCAAAAGCAAGAGTGTGCCCGATTGGCTCACAGTTCCGTGAATTGCCAAGCCCTGTTCAGGATTACTATACAGTTGTTAAGAGCAATGTGGTGCATATGTATGTGTGGACAGGAAATTATACCCACTATGTATTCGTAGTCTAGCAGTATACCACAAAATATCCTTTATTTCTTTGTAGGGTTAGATAGAAATGGAACCATCTTTAATGGTTCTATCTTAGCTAAAAAGATAGATATGCAGACAGACAGAAGATAGAGAAAAAAAAAAGAAACATGGTATGCATAAAAAAGAAAAATCCAGAAAAATACACCCCAAATGTTACTGGGAGCTTTCACTGAGATAGGACAGTGTGAGGGCAGAGAAACTTTCCTTTTATATGTGTATACTTTTATTACATATTTAAATTTTTACACAATTAGAGAGATTCACATGTACCCTTATAGGATGAACCATAGACATGATCCCACCAATCGCCCTCCCTCCACCCACCCTACCCATGTGAATCTCTCTAAATGTAGAATATAAATGTCTTAACACAATAACTAAGAAAAAGACATGAAGGCTATGTTAACTAGTTGGATGAAAGTACTTCAAATTGTACAGAGAAACAGTACACTGTACCCCATGATAGTATTAATGTATACCGTTATGATTTAATAAAAAAAATAATAAATTTTTACACGATTGTATACTATATTTATGTTAAAGGAAAACATTAAAGTAATGAATGATCATCCAGATTTAATTCTAGCATCTCCTGTTTAAAGACCTATGGCTCTGTGTTGCCTGCAGGCTAAAACGCAAGCGGTTTGTGAGGACGTCTCAGGCACTGCACAGTCCGTTCTGGTCTGTCTCCCACCTTGCTGCCCCACCTGCAGAGTCTCCCACTCCCACAATACACCTTCCTTTCTTTGACTTCTCTTTCTTGTTACCACTTTTTTCTCCAAATGGGCCTTTGCCCCACCGACCCCATGCCACAAACTCACTGATCTCCAAAGCCCCGGCCAGATGTCCCCTCCTCTCTCATGTCTTTCCTGCCCCCCTAAAGGCAGAAGTTGCTCCTAACATTTTATTTTGACGTGTACTTGTTTCCATTTTCCATCTCCATGAACATACTGAGTTGCTTCAAGCAAAGATGTCATTTCTGAACCCCAGGCTCAGCACCCAACTCAGCACTCAGTGAACACTCAGTGAAGACTTCTCCTTAAGGACATACAGTGTTTTGAGATTCTTAGTAATATGATGGGCCATTTTTTACACTCAAGTTAAAATGTTTGGGAATGTCTACAACATACACAGACTCCTAAAGCAATGATATTTAAACACCCCACTCTAGAAGAGACTTATCACTAAAGATCTGTAAGACGGGCGCACATGGCTGGGTCTCATCTTCAGCATCATCTCAGTAACCAATACAAACAAAACCTGTTTACATCCTGAAACCCCACTTTCTATTCTAAATGTTGTCTTTGTAACTGTATTCATGACAAATGCATTCAGCTGCAATTAATGGAATACCCGATTGGTAATGGCCTGAATAACTGCATGCTTGCTTATCTTAGATATGAAGAGGTCTCAGGAGTCAGTTGCAGAGACTAAATTAACTATGTTCCTTCTGGCCTCAGAAGCGCAAGCTCTTTCCATCTTTTGCTTTTGCTGTTTCTTGGCATGTTGGCTGGTTTTCATCCCCATTCTGGTTGCCTCAAATCTACTGGAATCATAGCCGCAGTTCAGGCGGGAATGAAACTAAAGGGGCAGAGAAGACTTTCTCTTCTTTGTCTTCTACTAGTTAATTCTGAAAGGGAAATTCTCACTGGCAGCCTGACAGTCCATCCCCCTCACATGTGGCCGCTCAGCTTTCAGTCGCCAGTCAGGATTGTTAACCGATGAAGGTAACTGAAGTTGAAATCAATCGTGGTTTAATCCCTGGACTGGGGAGAACGTACACAGCCCTCCTTCATTTAAAAAAAAAAACTCTACCTGTTACTTCAATGCTTAGGGATTTTGCCAGAATAGAAAAAGGAAGGAAATGTGTCATCTTGGGTGAACAAAGACTTGTCTACTGCAAAATTGTCAAACTGGTAGGTGATTCAGTATAGCGATATTAGGGGGAAATTTGTAAAACCTGAGGTTGGACAGGAAGATTCTAGTTCTGCTGTTTATCAGGTAGAGGAAACCTGATATAGTCACTTAAGTTCTCTGAGCATTTTGTCCTATCAATAAAATATGAGGAAACACCACACCGTATGGAGTTACTGGAAGGGGATTAGCCTCCTTGGTAGACTAATGTAAATCCGAGCACACGTGTGCCCGCATGGTCAGCGTGCCCCTCCTTCTTTGTCTAGGTGCAGGGATTAAACTTGGTCGATTCTTCTGTGTTCTCAAGTTTCAGTTTCTATTCACGTCCAGTGGGCCCCTTCTCTATGTACAGTTGTCCTGAGGTCAGATGCTTTTAATGTATTTAAATGGAGTAGGCACGCCTAGGCTGTGTGTTTATTTAGAGAGGGATGGGAGTCTCACAACTCACAGCAGTCCCTGCGCGACCCAGTCTGGAAATCCCATTAGTCTTTCAATGGGGGGAAAAGAGATATTCGTACCATCAGGATGGAGAAAAAGAAAACTTAATTTAGGAACCGAGGCAGAATGAAATTTCTTTTGAGGTTAAAGTTTGGGGATGCCGTAGTTTCCATCAAATGAAATTTTTTTCATCAACGATGACAGACATTTCATTAAATAAAATAATGAGTCTGAGGGATTACATCACGTTTCTGAATCATGTTAACCATCCTCTCCTTCTGCCTTTCTCTGAAACCTCAGGTCACCCTGGGTGGTAGAAAGATGTATGGGAAGTCCTTCAATTTAGAAACAAGAGTTATCTGATCTGAGCCTTGCCATGATTTCTACTAACAAAAAAAAAAAAAAAACAGGACATATTTCCCTTCCCAGAGGAAAAGGACCCTGCTAATCACCATCAGATAGTTTTCTAACATCTACTGTGGGGTGCAGGGAGGGAATGAGATGGGGGAAGGGGAAAGAGCTTCTTTAAACCTCAGTGAGAAATAGTCTGGGGGCCTTTATCGTAGGAGAATCACGCTCTCAGCAAATGAAAAAATAAGTAAAGCAAAAGACCTACCATGCATTCTTTATGTGAACTCCGTCTTTCTGGAGACTCCACTGAATTAAAACCTGGCAATAAGTGCTCTTGATATTCTCTCTTTCTCATACTCTCTCTTATCCTGTCAAACTTAGGGTCGTGGCCCAAAATGAGTTCATTTACTTCTTTAGGTAAGTTTTCAAAAAGAACTCAGATTAGTTTTGAGAATTAATTAATTAATTTGGTATGCCCATTAATAACCAAGTTATGCTTTTATATTTACTGCTGGAGAAGCAAAGAAGTGTCCTCTCTTCTCCAAGAATATTTGAACTGCGGTCCTGCACAATTAGGGCTGACTCTCTGAAAAGTTCTGTGGGGAACTCTAGATTCTCTTTTCTTGTCTTTTTCTTTTTTTTTTTTTTTAAAGACAAAGTCTTACTCTGTCACCAAGGCGAGAGTGCTATGGTCTCAGCCCACCTCACAGCAACCTCAAACTTCTGAGCTCAAGAGATCCTCCTGCCTCAGCCTCCTGAGTAGCTGGGACTACAGGATGTGCGACCATGCCAGCTAATTTTTTTTTCTATTTACGATAAAGGTGGGATTTCACTTTGCCCAGGCTAGTTTCAAACTCCTGAGGTCTAGTGATCCTCCCATGTTGGCCTCCCAGAGTGTTAGGAGGGCGTGAGCCACAGAGCCTGGCCACATTCAGCTTTTTCAGAGACACAGAATTGTCCGTGGAAATGTTGAAGATTCTACTCAGATAGGAGGGATTTTTCAGTTTTCAAAACCTTCCTTTAAAGAAAAAGTTACTGTGAAGATGGCTGGAAAATATACATTACCTTTTGCAATACAAATAGAGACGTGGCCCCAAGTCTTCTTAAACAGAAAGTATAATTAAGCTTTAACTTGTAGTTTGAGAACTTCTGAAATCTCAGCGCCAAGCAGCAGTTGCTGTTTCCCCTGAGTGTGTAACCATGGCAGTGCCTGCAGGGAGCTCCATCGAGATTCCCTTGTAGGCTGCCTAGGGAAGAAAGAACAAGGTAGTGTAAAGAAGAAACTGTAGACATCATCGTGTCAGGGGACACGCTAGCATGGGGCACATTGTGCCAGTCATCATAGAATCAGGGGGAAATGGAGAGAAACGCGCTGTCACAGGGCAGGACCAGAGAAGGAGCCTGAGGCTTATAAGCACCGCTAGTGGTGACCCAAGAGCAGAAAAGATGTTAGCCATTCAGTACAGTTTCTCTCCTTCACTGAAGGAGGTTCAATTATCAGAAGGAAATTTCCCAGGAAACATTGATTTGACTATGACACGATACTGTAGCATCTTGGTAAGAGGTTTTAATCCTTATAGCTATTTCAAGACTGGAGGTTCTATGGATTTTATAATAAGGAAAATCTGAGGGGTTCTGGGTATCCCTACTTGTTTGGGCTTGTTTTTTTTTATGTCCCTAAATTATTTCTTGTATTATTTTCTCTGTGGAAGGGAAAACGAAGGGTGATCTGGTGTCTGCGGACAAGTCTCCTGATGATTTCATAGAGGCACAGGACAGTGGCCAATGGGACGGACTCTGGAGCCAGACTCCCTGTTTTTGAATATAAGTTCTGCTAGTTATCAACCTTGGACCTCAGCTTTCTCATCTGTATAATGATAATAATAATAATAATAACTTCCGTCTAAGGCTGGTATAAGGATTACCTGAGCTAAAAGTTATAATCTAGCATATCCTTCGTTCACGAACTAAAGCAGTAATTCCTTCAGCCAAAGAATTTCGTAGCACGTTGTGTTATTCAAGGAAAGGTTATGTTCTTTAAAAGGTTATATTCTGGAAAAGGTTGTCAGACAGGCAGTTGTAAACAAGAAGAAGCAGAAAACATCCCTGGGCGTAAACAGGAGCCTATTGAAAGAAAGTGCAGCCAAAGTCCAAAGACCAGAAGCATCGTCTATGGTGGACAGACAAGCAGAGTGAATCATTGCTATGGTTAGTGCATCTTGATTTCAGAAAAACACTTGACCCAGTTTTCTAGGTACTGTGATTGAAAACATGGATTGCTTAATATTGCAATGGGTGAATGTTTAATTAGCTCAATAACTATAAAGTAAGTTGAAGAGAATAACACATGAATCTGTGAAAATTTGTTGTGGAAACTGTACTACTTGGGGTGGGATAGTAATATTTGACTGAATTGCAGTGAAGAATTCTGGAAGCTATTCCATCTATCACAATGAAGTATGTAACAATAAGTCCCAAACTGGGGCAAGGCACAAAGTTTTGTTGTTGTTATTGTTTTCTTTTTTAGGAGAATTAGGGGACAGGTGGCACATACCGGTGAAAATCCCAGGTTTTGACTCTTCTTTATGCTATTTTGATGCAAATTAAGTGCATGAAAAGCAAAGAAGTGAACATTCACAGACAGCTCACTGCATTCTAGGGTTTATTTGAAGATAATAGGCAAAAATCTGAATCCTTCAAATGTTGAGAGGCTGTATTTCTTGTTGCTTATGTCATATGCCTTTGGAAGTTTCTTTTCTTCAGGGGAATGTCAAAAACACAGAACTGGCTTGACCTTGGACCATCCATCGTGGTTTTGGACTTGACAGCAGCCCTTCACGTTTATCCCTAAACACAAAAGTAGATAGTCTCAAAACATAAAATTTCACTGCTACAGTTGAAATTACACAAACGTCCTTTGGAGTTCTTTGTAGTTTCAACCTCTATTCATCCTTGAAGTAATGAACGACTAATGTTTACTATGTCCTGATTAAAAAGTACCGTTGTCTTCAACTAGCTTCTGAAATCTCCAAACCATCTTTCCGCAAATCCTGGTTTTAAGAGCTTCTGTGTTTACCCTACCTGTGCCTTTTTGATGTTGTAGAGTAGAATTGCATCAGCTTCCTTTCTGACGTTTATCTTGGCAGACAAGAATTCATAGAAATTTAACAACACCCATCTGAGCTAGATCATTCTCACTGTGTCTCTCTGGCCCTTCTCCAGCAATGTTATAGGATTCTTGTAGGGCAGGAGCAAGGGCCTGGCGTCCTTGACTGTGAGGTGGGTCTTTGTGAATCTGTTAGGACACATACAGTGTTTTCCTGATAGCAGCGAGGGGATTTGGATTTGATTCAGAAATGACTTGAACGTGACCCACACGCAATCCTGTAATTCCTCTCTTTGGAGCCACAATTCCAGGAGATGCCAGGTCCTGTTCATTTTGGCCTTTTTTGTCCAACTTTTTTCTTCTCTGATTATAAACACTTGCCATGACCATATAAAGTCCTGTCCTTAAAAGAGACTCCCTGATAGTTTCAGGAAGGTGATATCTCCTGATGGTGGTTCCATGTCCATGATTATTCTTGGAAAAAGTCATCTACCGACTTTTTCCTGTCAGGACCGGAAGGATAAGTGGACAGCTTTTCCGTCTTTATATTTATGGTAATCCCTTAATTAAATATTGATTTGTGGGTCTTCTTTGTTGTTTGGTTGTTATTTCATAAATCTTATTTTAGAGTAGTTTTAGGTTCACAGCAAAATTGAATGGAACAAAGCTCAGAGCTTCTATCCCTCCTGCCCCCTCCCCCTGCCCACGGCAGGGGTACAATTGTTACATTTCATTTTTGCTCCCAAGTTCCTCTTTTGGTGAGGGTACATTATATAGGTTTAGAGAGATATATGGTGACACCATTCTAGTATCATACCGATTCACCCCAAAGCCCTCTCTGCTTTGTGTATTTCCCCTCCCCCAGCTCTTGGTAACCACTGGTATTTTTCCCATCTCCACAGTTTTACCCTTTCCAGACCGTCCAATACTTGGAATCAGAGCAGTATGCAGCCTTTTGGGCCTGGCTTCTTTTGCTTTGTAATATGTGTTTAAAGTTCTCCTGGGACTTTCTGTGGCTTGATAACTCCTTCTCTTTCCAGTGCTGAGTGACCTTCCGTGGTCTGCACACACCACGGTATAGTCCTCCATTCACCTACGGAGAGACATCTCGGTTGCTTTCAAGTTTTGGCAATTCTAAATACAGCTGCTATAAATATTCATGTGTAGGGTTTTTTGTGGGGACATAAGTTTTCAGCTCCTTTGAATAAATACCAAGCAGTGTGATTGCCAGACTATAGGGTAAGAATCTGTTTAGTTTTGTAAGAAACTGCCACACAGTATCTCTACGCAACAGTGCCATTTTGCGTTCCCGCCGGCAGCCAGTGGGCATTTCCGTTGGTTCCCACACTTGCCAGCATTTGGGGTTCTCCAGATTCTGGACTCTTGCCTTTCTAGTTGGAATGGAGAGGGTCTCATTGCTGTTTTCCCTCACATTTCCATCATGACATATGATGTTGAACTTCACCTCCTTTCATTTGCGTATTTACCATTTGTGTGTCTTATTTGGTGAAGAGTCTGTTTACTTCTCCTGCCCTTGGTTTCCTTCCTCCTTGGTCTTGGGCGTTCTTTGTCCTTTCTCAGCTCTGTGTTTTACAAGTTCCTTCTCCTAGACTGGGGCTTGGCTTCTCATTCTCTTGACAGTGCTTCTGACAGAGCCAAAATTTTAAATTTGAGCCAAGTCTAGCTTATCAATTCTTTTTTTTAATGAACAGTTACTTTGACGTTTTCTCAGAAAAGTAATCATCCAACCCAAGGTCCTCTAGATTTTCTCCTTATTTCTCCTGTCATTTTCCAGGAGTTTTAAAATTTTATGTTTTACATTTCATTCTGTGATACATTTTAAGTTAATTTTGTGTGAAGAGTGTAATGTGTTTGTCTAGATATGTTTTTTTGCATGTGGATAATCAGTTGTTCTAGCCCATTTGTGGGAAAAACTATCTTTACTCCTTTGTCAAACATCAGTAGACTATAACTCTGTGGGCTATTTCTGGATTCTCTGTTCTGTTTCATTGGTTTATTTTTCTCTCCTATGCACGGTACTGCCCTGTTGTGATTACTGTGACTTTCAGGGAGTCTTGAAGTCAGTTAGTATCATTCTTCTGCTTTTGTTTCCCTCTAACCATTGTATTGACTGTTATTTGCTTTCTGAGATTTTGATTGACTCTAGAGACCAAGCTGGGAAGAACTGACATCTTGACAATATGGCAACTTCCTATTCATGAACATGGAATATCCATCTCTCCATGTTTAGTTCTTTGAGACCTTGCAATGGAGTTTTATGTATACCTCGATAGATACTGTGCGTATTTTGTTAGATTTAAACTTAAGTATTTTATTTTGATGTACTAACATAAGTGATATTGTGTTTTTAATTTCAAATTTCACTTATTGCTAATATAGGAAAATGATTGATTTATGTATATTAACCTTGCATCCTGCAACCCTTGCCAAACTCAGTTATTAGTTTTAGAAGTTTTGGGGTTTTGTTGCTGTGATTTGGGAATTTTTTGTGAGTTTTTTCTTTCTTTTTCTTTTCTTTTTTTTTTTTTTTTTTTTGAGACAAATTCTCACTTTGTCACCCTTGGTAGAGAGCCATGGCATCATAACTCACAGCAACCTCATCTCCTGGGTTAAGCGATTCTCTTGCCTCAGCCTCCCAAGTAGCTGAGACTACAGGTGCCTGCCACAACACCTGGCCATTTTTAGAGACGAGGTCTCACTCTGGCTCAAGCTAGTCTCCAACCTGTGAGCTCAGGCAATCCACCCGCCTCAGCCTCTCATAGTACTAGGATGACAGGAGTGAGCCACTGCACCCGGCTTTTGTGGGTTCTTTCCAATTTTGTTCACAGCTGAGCATGCCATGTTTATTTCTTCCTTCCTAATCTGTACGCCTTTCACTCCCTTTTCCTGTATTATTGCACTAGCTGAGACTTCTAATATGATGTTGAAAAGCAGTGATAAGAAAGCACATCACTGTTGTGTGTCATGATCTTAGTGGGAAACCTTCTAGTTTCTCACCATTGACTATGATATTAGATACAGTTTTTTGTGATAATCTTTTTATCAAATTTGAGGACGTTCCCCTCTCTTTCTAATTTACTGAGTTTTTGTCATGAATAGATACTGGATTTTGTCAAATGCTTTTTCTGTATTGATTGATGTGATCATGTTATGTTCACCTTACTGCATTTATATAATAGATTATATTAATGAATTTTTAAATATTGAATCAGCCTCGCAGGCCTGGAATACATCCTACTTGGTTGGGGTGTATATTCCTTTTATACATTGCTGCACCTGATGTGTTAATATTTTGTTGGGGATTTTCACGTCTATGTTCATGAACCATATTGGTCTATCATTTTATTTTCTTGTAATTCTTTCTCTGGTTTTGCTATCAGGGTAATGCTGGTCTCATAGAATGAGTTAGCATTCTCCCTGCTTCTATCTTCTAAAAAGGGTTGTAGAAAATTAGTGTAATTTTTTCTTCGAATGTTTGCTATTATTCATCAGTAAACCCATCTGGGCCTCATGCTTTCTGTTTTGGAAAGATCTTATTCAGTTTCTTTAATTTCCATGTTATCTGTAGAGATATCTTGTCTTTCATTTCTGATAATAGTAGTTTGAATCTTCTCTCTACATCTTTTTTATTTTTCCTTCACCTGGCTAGAGGCTTATTGGTTTTATTGACCTTTCCAAAGAACCAGCTTTTAGTATTGTGAATGTTCTCTATTAGATTTCCTGTTTTCAATGTCATTTCTATCTGCTCTATTTTTTTTTATTTCTTTTTTTCCTGCTTACTTTGTATTAAATTTGCTCATCCTTTCTTAACTTAATATAAGGTATAAGTTTATATTAGGGATTTTTTTTTCTATGTCTTTCTCAATATGTGCATTCAGTCTCTAAATTTCCCTTTTAGCACCAATTTTGCTGCATCCCACAAATTTTCGTGAAGTGCTTTCATTTTTATATAGTGGAAAATATTTTTCCAGTTCTTTTGAGATTTGAGGAAGAATGATATAATTTATATTCTCTAAAATGTGTTTATTTTATCACTCAGCCTGTGGTCTGTCTTAGAGAATGTTCCATGTGAAGCTGAGAAGAATATACTGTATGCTCTGTACTTGTTGTGTGAAGTCATCTGCAGATGTCCATTATGTCAATGAAATTTTTGAGTTCAACTTGGCCTTCCTGATTTCTGCCTGCTGGCCCTTTCTGTTTCTCCAACTGGATTATCCAAGTCTCCAGCAATAATACTGGATTCATCTGTTTCTCCTTGCAGTTTTGTATGTTTTTCCTCCTATAATTTGACACTTTGCTGTTAGGTGCATGGTAGCATCTTCTCACAGCCTCTTTTATCATTGCACACAGCTGTTCTTGATCCCAGCCAGTTCCTCTTGCTCTGAAGTCTGCTCTGTCTGAAATCCGTATGACGACTCCTGTGTTTTGTTCATCCATGTTAGCACAGTGTTTTCTGGGTGTTGCTCTAGTTATATGTTCCCATTTTGCCTTCTGTTCTTTTTCTACTTTCTGTGATTTTAATTGAGCATTTTTTTTTTGCATAACAAAGAGAAATTTTATTTAAGAACAGAGAGAAAGCTTAGAACACTTCAAAAGAAAGTTGGACGTGGGTCCTTCTCATGAATGAGAAGCAGTGAGAGAAACCACTTTAATGATTCCATTTTCTTTTTTCTTAGCATGTCAGTTATGCTTCTTTTTAACTTCTTTGTAGTGGCTTCCCTAGACTTTATAACACATGGACAACCAATCCAAGTTCACTTTCAAATGGCACTATGCCACTTCATGTGCGGTCTGAGTGCCTTATAATACTAAAGCACTCCACATTTCTACCTCTGTCCCTTACGTAATTGCCGTCATTGGTTTTCCATATATGTGTGTATTAGCTATAATCATCAATACATTGTTACTATTACTATATTCAGCAAAATCTTATCTGTATATTATTTAGAAATAGGACAAATAAATTTTTACTTTACCTTCTCTGATTTCTTTTCTAATGTTCTTCCTTTCTGGTGGTTTTTTTATTTGTTCATTTTTATTTCTTTTTTAAATTTTTATTTATTTATTTATTTTGCGATAGAGTCTTACTTTGTTGCCCTCTGTAGAGTACTCTAGCATCACAGCTCACAGCAGCCTTTAACTCTTGGGCTTAAGCGATTCTCTTGCCACAGCCTCCCAAGTAGCTGGGACTACAGGCGCCCACCACAATGCTTGGCTGTTTTTTTGTTGCAGTTGTCATTGTTGGTTAGCAGGCCCAGGCAGGGTTTGAACCTGCCAGCCCCATTGTATGTGGCTGGCTCCCTAGCCACTGAGCTACGAGTGCCAAACCCATTTCTTTATATTTTTAAAATCATCAGAGACCCCCTAAATTGTTCTCCACCCTGGGGAGTAGGGGAATGGGGGAGTAGGGGGAACAAATGATTGCTAATGTCCCTTCCAGCTTTTTGTTTAGTGATTTTAGTTTTGTCTTTTCCTCTTTCATTTTTGGCAAAATTTGCATACCAAAATGTTAATTAGGACCAGTCCACATTGTCCACGTCTCCGACAGTTGTCAAGTACTTCCACTGTCAACTCCGATACCTTGCTCCCTTTCCAATCCACCATCTGTCAGTTTGCTGACTTGGCAATATTTCCAGTGCCCTTGTGCCAGCTTTCTAGCCTCTCAGCAAGGTTTGAAGTTCCTTCTGCACAATTTGAAGGTCTTGGCATAAGTAGAACCAGGGAGGCAGAGGGAAGAAAGCCTTTGACCCTCTGTGGTGTGACTTCTCCTCCGTAAGGACAAGCAATTCACGGCCAGCATCCTCTGGCCCAGGATTGTAGAAAATCTGTGACTTAATTGAGGAATATTTTATTTCTATAGATCAGCTGAAACTAATGGAGATAGGAAAACCTAGTGATGTGACTTCTGAAAGTTAAATCGTGAGCTATGAGAGCTGCATTGTTTGAAGTAGATTTTGGATGAACACTTGAGGATTTTAAAATAAGAATATAAATTGTGTAAACCCCTAGCTTTCTGCCTGCATGCACAGAGTCCGCATCAAGGGCTTTTTTCCTCCTCTTACAGTCTCACTGACTTATTTACTTTCTCATTCTTTTATTTTTTGCAGTTTTGGGCCGGGGCTGGGTTTGAACCAGCCACCTCCAGCATATGGGGCCGTTGCCTTACTCCTTAAGCCACAGGTGCCGCCCTACTTTCTTATTCTTCCTCTCACGTGTTTTCTACTCACTTCTCTTAGTGCAGTAAGAAATTCTCTTAGGAATTAGTTTCTTATTGTCACTGTTGATGCTTTGTAGACGTCTTACCTTATGTGTGCCTTGGACCACTTCTTCCAAATGCACAGATATCATCTGAGATTGACTAGTTTCTTCAGGGATAAAATGAGAATTAAAGCGACTGGTGGAACCAGCTGCTATTAATAGGCTTTGGTCTTTGTTTTAATCTCCATAGAAAGATTTAGTTTGTAAATCCTTTCTGCTTTGAGATTTAGATTTCCCAAGAAAGAGAATGGAAATGTCTTCTTTGTGCAGAGTTATATATGTATAACATTATATATATATATCCTGTCGTGTGTATAGTTGTGTGCATAAGTATGTAACCTCCCTTAGGAAGTGGTTCCAGTGTTTCGTGATATTGACCAGTCTGATATTTTAAACATTGTCTCAGAAAACTTCACTGAGCAGACTATATATTGAGAGCTTGACCAGCTACACTTTTAATCTATTTCTTCTATTTCCTCTATAATTGCATTAGTCTACATATAGTTCTCCTAATGCCCATTTAATTTCAGGAGATCAATATTTGTCAAGTTGCAGACTGATTTAATTTTATTTTAAAAACAAATCATAACAGCGCTCACTCCCTCAACTGTGTGTCATTCATTATATTAATAAATATTAACATTTTCTATCTACTCTGCTAGGCTATTGTGAGATAAAGGCAAATCATACTTGTTACTAACTTATAAAATACTAAATATCAAGGACCATTCTAAGTACTTTACATGTATTTCTTTACTTAAATCCTCCCCAAATTGTCTGGGCAAGGTGGCTCATGCTTGTAATTCTAGCACTCTGGGAGGCCAAGGCAGGTGGATTGCTTGAGCTCAGGAATTCAAGACCAGCCTCAGCAAAAGTGATACCATCTCTACTAAAAGTAGAAAAAAAAAATCTACCGGGCAGCGCCTGTGGCTCAAAGGAGTAGGGCACCGGCCCCATGTGCTGGAGGTGGCAGGTTCAAACCCAGTCCTGGCCAAAAACTGCAAAAAAAAAATCTGCCATTGCAGTAGGTGCTTGTAGTCCCAGCTACTCAGAGTACTGGGGCAAGAGGATCACTTGAGCCCAAGAGTTCGAAGTTGCTATAAACTATGATGACGCCATGGGACTCTGTGACAAAGTAAGACTTTATCTCAAAAAAAAAAAAAAAATCTTCCCCAAATAACTACGAGATAAATACTTCTATTATTCCTATTTTATAGCTAAGGAAACTGAGAACAAGAGGGAACAAGCAGTCTCCCCGAGGCCACACAGCTAAGGAGCAGTGGGAAGGGAGTGTGTGCAGTCTAGCTTGCAAATCTCTGCGTTTAATCTCTAAACTGAGCTGCCTCTCACTTAGACTGAGATGAGCTTTATCTAAGCAGCTCAAGCAAGGAAGACAGGGCCTTGTGATAGTTATAATAACAGAGATGTGCTCAGAGGTCAGTGGGCCCAGAGGAACGCTCCGGTATAAATTGCAGGGTGCCAACGGCAAGGAGACCTTCTCACAGTGGAGGATGCTGATATAGGATGTCACACGGAGAGAAAGAGGAATAAGGCTTTTGAAGCAAAGAGACAACACTATAGTCAACAAGGTTTAGGGAATCGTGCCCATGGAAGGCAGGGTAAGAACCCAGTGAACAAAGCACAGGAGAGAAGTTTAGAGGGGAAGGTCAGGTCTTGGTAGCTAAACCAGGGAGTTTATAAGGAGCCACTGCAGGACCCTATACAAGCCAATTCAGTGATAAGAAATGTGTCTTAAAAAGACTTGTCTGCCTTTCGTGTAGAAATGTTTGGCAGAGGGGCCAGACAGGAGTCAGAAAAACTAGTAAGTGGGTGATTGTAATAACCCAGGGGGTTACTGCACCACCAATGCTGTTTCATAAATAAGTAAATGATACCAACTCAGACGGAGACTGCAAGAGCCCTGGTTACAAAGGAGAGAGAGTGAGCTTGGTTCTGGATTTTTGGAGTCTGAAATGTCAGAGTCATCAAATCTTGGTGTCCCCCAAGGCGGCTACGGAGTCGTGTCTGGGACTTGGAAGACATCTGACGTGAAGAAGCAGAGATCTGCCTCAAGGCAGCTGCTGAAGCTGCAGATTCAGGCAGTTTGGGAAAAGCCTCCCCATGTGGAGAGGATGGAGCCTTGGCTGTATAGATACAGCAGAAGCCGTGTAGTAACCTGAAAGTAGCCTTCCAGAAGAAGCAACCAGGACAGAATCAAGTTTCAAAAGCCAAAACACGAGTTCCCAGGGGCAGGAAAAGATCCATAAGCTGCGTTCTCCAGAACGCAGGTAAATTAAGGATAGGAAAGGTACCGTTAGATGCAGTGACTCAGAGGAACTTGTGACTTCAGGAGAGTTCAGTGGCGTAAAACAGATCAACCCAGATTATAGTGAGATCATGTTGGACCATGGGGAGAAGAAGTGGGAACAACTATCTCAGACTCCTTTTTTAATGAGAATTAGCGTGACAACCAGAACAACCAAATTCAAATTCTAGCTCTGTCATATATAAGTTCTTTGATGGTAAGCAAGTGTCTTAACACATCTTACCTGCGGTTTTCTAGCTGTGAAGTTCATCATTTGTCCCTCAATGCATATTTGGGAATGAAACATGAAAGTGTCACACGGGTATCATTCACATCAGACAGATTTAAAGTACACTGTTAATGTGGATAGTTGTTATTTAACTGTAATTCTTAAATAGCTAAGTGTTTTTCCTCCCCTGAATGTCATTTGGGGCAAGTGTTTTATTAGACAAATAGCTGTTATTAGTTGTTGAGATTCAACAACTAGACCTTTTTATACATTTTGTATTTAGATTCCCATATTATTTATATAGTTCACATATTTCCTTTGAATCTTCTCTAAACTCTACTTTCATGGTCCTTTCAAGGAAATTCATGTTTCTGATGATAACCCTGAGTGAAAGACTGTGGTGTATGTTAAATCAACACGGAAAGGTGAAAATGAATTCCATGGTAAAGTTTATTTTCTGCCATTTTAATTTAAAAAAAAAATATTGAATGTGTATTAATGACAGTAATTCTAGCTGATGTCATGCGTCAAAAACTCAGTGGATTAGAGCAGCATTATCTTATATTCACGTATGTAAGAGTCCACTTTGGGTCTTCCTGGTCAGGCGTCTCTTCTCTGAGCAGTGGTTTGAGGATAATTCCATCCTCCAACTCTACCATGTTCAGAGGTGGTTTCCAAGATTACTTAAAGGGTGTCTTCATCACAGACATTTAGAAAGGAAAAAAAGTGTGTGACGATCGGTCAGCAGAGGGTGCCTCCAGCCAGGCTTGAAGTGGTACACGTGACTTCTGCCCTGCCTCCTTGGTCAGCTTCAGATCATGCCTTGGGAGGCTGGCAAATGTCATCTAATTATATGCTCCAAAAGACGAGAAAAGCGATTTGGTGAAGATTAACCAGTGGCTGCAGGGTAGTAAGCCATAGGAAATAGGCATCAATTTTTACTGTTACTCACTTTTACTGTTACTCACTTTTACTGTTACTCACTTTGCATGTACCAGTCTGGCTGGGAACGCTACTTTCCCAGCCAGACTGGTACATGCAAAGTGAGTTCTTTTGATGGTTACTTAAGTTGAGCATTCTTTCTGCAGCCTGGCAATTGGGGAAACCTATGCAGAGACGATCACAAAGCTGTTAACAGACTAAGAGTGGATGAGACGCCCCCTGGCCTCTTACTAGGTCATGTTGACATCCTAGTGCACAAACACAGTGGAGCAAGGGGTTCAGGCCACTAGAATTGTACAAAGTGTGCAAAGTTGTAACTATTAAGAAGAAAATAGACAAAGGTATTACTCACCAGATAGATAATCAGGATATGGTTTTGCTTTTTTTTTTTCTGGTAAAATACCACCAAAAAAATAAAATATCTGCAAGAGTCACACCTGAAGGGAAGGAAAAAACAGCACATCTCACAGATTGTCGAGATCAATAGCGATTTCTTTAAAAGAGGCGTGTTGAGCCATTTCAGTAATACCATTAAAGGATTTGCTGAGCAGGGACAGCAGGGGAGAGTGACTAGAGCCCGGTATCTCTGCAGGCATGGTGGCTGGAGAAATGCCACGGTGGCATTCCTGGTTCTCTAATCGGTTTTCTTTTCTGATGTGTGAGACAATCAGACGTTTTCCCTGCGATCCTACGGCCGACCACAAAGTGAAAAGGAGGGCTCAGTAGAATCTCTGCTGGTTCAGAGAGTTGGGGGTACAAGAGAAGAGAAAGATTTCAAATATTAGGCACAGACACCAGGATGGAAAGAAAGGAGAAAAGTGCTCCTCACTGAGTTGTGGAAAGAGGATGGGGTTTGTGGATTTAGCTGTGAAGACAGGAAAGTGATGAGGGCACGTGAGTATGAGAGTCACAGTGGGTAGGTTTGTCAGTGCGAGACCTACAGTGATGTGTGTATGTGTCTGCAAATATCTGTATTCAGTCTTATCAACCCTACGCTAAATACTGGCTTAAAAAGAAGCGTGCATTGAGTTCTAGTTATAGGACAAGAGGCACTCGGGTCAAGGTGCAGAATCAGTTTCCTTGCTGCTCCCCCTATCCCCCTGGCGTGTGCCCTGCAGCCTCTCCGTCTGAGCTCCTTGGTGACTGAGGCATTGAGGTTAATGCTATTTCTTCCTGTAGCCTTTTTTCCTTTCTGCCACTCACTGCCAGGATTGCAGAGAGCAAAAACCTCTATTTGGTAGCATGGTTATGCATGTGTGACTGGGGAGAGTACCTGTTATGCACCTGTCTTTGTACCAGACCCCAGAGAAGCCAGGAGGAATAACATGGAAGTCCCAGCCTCTGAGAGCTTGTGGTTTGCTCATCAAAATGGTCCCGGATGTAGAATTAACGTCCATCCATCAGCTATAGAAAGCCCGTCTGCCGGGCTCAGGCCAAGTTCAGAGCCAACAGAGACAACAATCATTTAACTTCTGTCATGTAGCTCCAAATTAAAACAAATAAATTGTGGTGTGAACATGTATTTTGATGTTAACGAATCGATGATAATTATTTTCAATGGGTTTCTCATATTCCACCAGTTATAAAGAGATGACTTCCCAATGCACCATTCTTCTCTCATCTACAGCAATTTGTTAAAATTAAAATGCATTCAAATATATTTGTAAGACACTAAGACCTGGATAGATTTTAAACATGGAAAAGTTCGAAGTTCAGGGAGGCTAACTGGTTTTTGCCAAGGTTGTTCAAACAGTGGAGTGTATTGTGCACTTCCTGGGTGAAGGGCACAATTGCAACCCAGACTTTGAACTTTACTGAAGCAAACTATGTAACCTAATCATGTGCACACTCATATTAATCTGAAATTTGAAAAAGTTAGTTGACCACAGAATCACATTAAAAACCTAAGCCCATGGGCAGTGCCCGTAGCTCAGTGGGTAGGGTGTCAGCCACTACACCCAGGCTGGTGGGTTTGAACCTGGCTCAGGCCTGCTAAACAACAATGACAACTGCAATAGCAACAATGAAAAAATAGCCAGGTGTTGTGGCGGGCGCCTGTAGTCCCAGCTACTTGGGAGGCCGAGGCAAGAGAATCCCTTAAGCCCAAGAGTTGGAGGGTGCAGTGAGCTGTGACACCATGGCATTCTATCCAGGGCAACAGCTTCAGACTCTGTCTCAAATAATAATAATAATAACCTTAGCCTTGGACATCAAGGCTGGGAGTTTGTTCATCCAGTGATGGTGTCGCTAATGTCTTTAGTAAATTACGATGTACCTGACTAACACATCTGTGATGTTGTGATTTGCGTCTTGCAGCAAAAACTTTATCTTTTTAACTTTTGTAAATGGTCTAGTTACTATGTCAGTAAATATAAAATGATTATCTTTTACAATACAGGTCTCCACAGGAGGCTTGAAATCCTCAGCTCATCTTTGTGCTGTGTGGAGTTTCACTTGCCTCATCGTTATTTTTCCGGGAACACGACAAGTATACTTTAATCGTTTCTCATTATTTCCCGCACACTTGCACTTTCCCCAGTATTAGAATGACTTGAATTATTATTGTGCTTGACGGAAGCACTGCGCTTTGTTTAGCCTTTCAAAATGAATAGCCATTCTCCAAGGCATCGTGGCCCAGCACCAGTTTCTTAATTCTCTAGGGATTATGCCGGGATTGTTTGTTTGATAACTTCTCTTTTGTTTTAAGGGTAGAGATTTAGTGTGTCTCCCAAAGTGTGATGGAGTGAAATCAGGATGACCCTGACCCCGTCTCCTGGAGTTGTCAGAAAGGCCAGTCCTGCGGCGGGCATCCCTTTTATGGAAATTACAACCCAGTTATCATACATAATTCCAGAAAAAACAGAAAGAAGCATTAGAGACTCTGAAACTGATAATAAGCAGTAAGACCACAGAGTTGAAGAAGGCGAGTCCTAGAACATTCAAAGATTCTTCTAACTGCTCAGGCAGGAGAATAAAAATACCAGATTAGAAGTGATGGAGGGGAGGCTGGAGGTATGCTTCTATCTTGAGCTTTTAGGCATGAAACCATTTCATGGGGTAGGAATAAGCCCTGCTCCCCAAATCGTCATATCTCCTCAGTGTTTGGAGAAATTTAGGGGAATTCTGACTCGATCACAGCCTCTGTGATACACTTGAACAAATGTTAACTTGAAAATAAAATACATCCTTTCCCCTTCCATGACCTGCTTTAAATGGTTTAGGTCAGAAAAGTTTTATTTTCTGCAGAGCAAATATTTTTCAGCAGGAAGTCTAGAGATGACAGAAAAAATAAGTGATATCCCAGCCATTAGCTCTCACATGTCCAAGTGGGGATGGCGCAGAGGACACAGTGAAATAAGTGAGATGCTGTTTTTTTCTAATGATGACATTTACGTGGTCAGAGAAAAGCTCACAAGGAAGGCAAGTGTCTTAGAATTCACTTTTGCTCAGCCTCTCCCACTGACTAATTAACTTGTTCCTTTTTCACTGGGCTGATCCATCATTTGTGTTAAATTTATTACACAATCATCCTACGACTAACTCAAAGGGCTGAATGAAAAAGCCCAGACGTTAGGGCACGAGGTGTGCTCACCAAGAATCTGTAATAGGCCTCCTGCATTTTGGTTTAATTAATGTCAATTGGGCCTTTGATACATAACCTGTGTTTTTATTTGCTCACCAGCAAAATAGGTGAGTGGGGCTTTACTTACTTTGAGACTTGTTTCAGATCTAAGGCTGTGCTTTTAATTACCACCTTCTGTACAAGCAGTAGCGTTTCTGTTTAGTGATTTACAAGTTTGATGACATATCAAACCACTCCAGAGATTAAATAATTCATTTTACATTGACATCTCTCTCTCTTATCATTTTTCTCCTCCCTGACAGATTTTCAAGATGTTTCTAATCATATCGATAAACTTAATGGGTCTTTTAAGCAACAGAATGGCCCTTATGTTGGCCAGATAACAGTATATAATTTGTCATCACATCTCTGTAAAGATTAGATATTTGTTAATTTTTAGAAATGTTTATTTCATGATGCATACACGAGAATAGATCACTAATCCATTAACTAACTCACATTTGTGAACTAACCAACTTTTACAGTGTTACAATATTAGCTATTCTTCAGAGGGTAGAAGCAATTTTAATAAATATTGTGCTTTCCCTGTGAAAAGCAAATGAATATATTTTTCTGTAGTAACCATTATTGTGGTTTTTGTTTGTTTGTTTTTTTTTGTTGTTGTTGTTTTTGCAGTTTTTTGGTTGGGGCCAGGTTTGAACCCACCACCTCCGGTATATGGGGCCAGTGCCCTACTCCGTTGAGCCACAGGTGCCACCCATCATTATTGTTTTTTCAAATGGTGACCATTATTTTGTTAACTGAGGGTAACAAAATATTAGCTTCTCCAGGGTTAACTTGTCTAAAGTTCTATGACTGCTTTGTTGACTGGTCCTTTGAAAATGAACTAGCCTTGTAAGATAAACCATATAGGTGACCCCACCAATCACCCTCCCTCCCCCCATCGACGCCCCTTGTCTC
>NW_003852560.1:1727422-1746739 GCF_000181295.1 Otolemur garnettii | reverse complement strand
ATGGTGTCCATGTACCACAATTTATTGATGAGAGTATTTCAAAACGTATATGAAAACAGCACCCTGTACCCCATGATTGCATTAATGTACATAGTCATGCTATAAGAAATAAAAAGAAAATGAAGTAGCATAGTAGGTGGATGATAGTAGATCTTTTTCCTGATGATCTTTAAATGTAATTTTACTTAACAAAGGTAAAGTTCAAGAATATTATTGAGATCCCTCAAAATCGTTTTTCTCAACATCCTCCCAGATAATGTATGCCTTTAAGTCAGATCTAAGATAAAGTCATCCTCCCAAATAATGTACGCCTTTGAATACTCTGACTTAAAGTCAGAGTACATCATGAATACATCAAGAGCGACTTGTATAATTACTCATCATTGCAACCCCTTATGCTGTGGGTTAGCCTGGGGGAGGTTTTCTGATTAATCTTTTGGGCAGCAGATTTCCCCCCTGGTCTGTAAAGTTGTCTGTCTTTCCTTTCTCATCAACTGTTCAAACACGCTGCGTGGAAACAGAATTTCTCTTACTTGCTTCCTTTGTTTCCCTCGCCCTATAAAGCACTTTATTAATCTCTGATAAATGTACTTCTTCGTGGGTTCGCTTTCACCTTAAAATTGGGGAAACATTGAAAAGAGTGATAATTTGTATTTAAAATTGATCATCCTTGTGTTGACATGTACAAATTTTTGTTTTCTTTTTTGATTTGGAGGAATCACATTTCGAAATAACTGATTTTTTTTTTTTTTTGATCTACCAAGCTGGCAACACTTGGGATCTGACCGATTCATCTTAGTCTGAGTATAAATAAACTATCATCTCCCCGAGAATAAAGTGGCAGGGGAGTTTATGCTGATATTTTTGCATTGACTGTGTTCAGTGACATTTATATTCTGGCATGAGGGACACATTTCTTGGGAGTCTTCTGGCTAAGCATATTTTTAAGTTCATCAAAGAAATGCAGAATGTTGAAAATCCTATTGCTATTCTTGTTCATTCTAGGACATTTGTTACTATGACTGCCTTGAAAAAATATATATATATATATATTCAGTGCATACCTGGATGGCAGCTGGTCTTCCTGGAAGACCAGCCAGAGTGGCACATCTATATATGTCCCAGAAAGTTGATACTTTCTCTTGGCCATTGTATGCCATTATTCCCAGTAGAAGGGAAGACAGAAAACAGACCAAATAATGAGGAAGTGAAATGGGCACCAGTCACCCAGAAAGGAGGAAATAGAAGATAGATTTTCATCGGTATGTCACAGGAGAGAGAAAAATCACAACACTTTTTAAGAGACAGAGATCTCATGAAAAGAGCATACATCACAGAAGGTCCTATCAGCTTGGTGCAGTTCCAGTGTCACTCATCAATCATTTCATCAATAATAAATGGGGACACTGGAAATCAGTTGTGTAGGCGCCATGGACGTGTCTAAGCCAATTTTCCTGCCACCCACCTAGTCCCCAGCTCTTGTTTATTTGGGTAGGAAAGAGGATGGTGGAATACTTATAATTATCCTGCAGTTTTCAAAGAGAAAACATAAGTAAGAACTCACCTGATGATTTCAGTATCTATTTTAGGTTGCATCAAATAATTAAAGTGTTTTCATTTTTCTGGAGAATGTTTTTGGATGTGATACTCCTTGAAGGACTCTCCAGGCTTCCTCTGCACGTCTCACAGTCACAAATGGCTTCTCTCCACCATTCTCATGTCTTCGTCCTCAAATCATGCAATCCTTTGTCCATTTTACTTTTCTTTTTGCATTATGAAATGCATCCCCCCATTTGGCCTTTCCTTGGTGTCAGAAGACCATGCTCTTCACCTCTGTCTTGAATTTCTGTTCCTCACATTGCTCACAGCTGAGTGGTGAGATTTCTCCTGTGAGAAATGTGGGTCTGCACTTCCACTCTCCTTCTAGCTAATTAATAAAGGATGTCACTGTTCACAACCGCAGCTTCATCAGCCAGAAGGATAACGTTTTCCCCCACCTGTAGGACCTCCTTATAAATCCGTAACATCCACAAGACTGATCAGCTCTGTCCACTCTTCCCATAAACTTTGTGTATTCTAAAATAACAGTCAGGTTTTCAAATTGAACAGGCTGTTCCGTCCTATCACCCGTCATCAGCTGTGTTTGAGGGACAGAGAATGTACCGAGCTTTGTCAGTAACCTCTTAATCATGTAATGACAGGCACAAAATAACGATATTGGACATCTTCTGACTTCGGAGCAGAACAGAAAAATCGTTACTTCCAATGAGGTTGGACCTAGAATCGGATTAAATACTTAGGTCTGTGGTCTCCTGTGGATGTGGACTCAGGCACATGTCCACGATCAGACCATGGGGTTGAGCCTCTTCTCAAAGGCTTTCTACGGGACATTTTCTCCACTATTGTCTGTTAACAAAGTAAACAGAATTCATTAGCTATATGTTCATTTCCTTCCATCTTACACGAGGATAAATTTTTGCATCAAATGCTTTAAAAATATAAAACAGTTAGGCCTACTTATATAATAGGTAGTGCATGCCTAGAGTTCCAGCTACTCGGGAGGCTGAGACAGGAGGATCACTTGAGTCCAGGAGTTCTGGGCTGCAGTGCGCTATGCCAGTCAGGAGTGCACACTAAGTTCGGCATCAATATGGTGACCTCCCGGGAGCAGGAGAGCTGCCAGTTGCCTAAGAAGGGATCAACTAGCCCAGGTCAGAAACGGAGCAGGTCAAAACTGCTGTGCTGATTAGTAGTGAGAGTGAGACCCTGCCTGTGAATAGCCACTGCACTCCAGCCCAGGCAACATAGCGAGACCCCATCTCTAAAAATAATAATAATAATAATAATAAAAAGAAATCACTTTATATAGTAGATGGCTGCTTCTTGGTGTACAGATATGAAAGAATACAGCCGTCCATGTGCCCCCCCTTGCTCATCCCTTCCCTGTGGGATCTATTTCCCTTTGCTAGGAAGCATTTTGTTATAATAGTTTCATTTGCAGTGCTGTGGGCATGCAGGGTGTGTTTGACAGATCACCTCCTTGACTCTGCCCTGGTCTGCCCAACACTGAGCACACCTCATGCTTTAAAAGTCCACAGCCAAAGTCCACATTCCCGCAGCCCCAAACCTCCTCCTCCTTCCATCCTTGACACCTCCTTTTATCAGACTCAGGCCACAAATTGGGGGGTCATCCTTGTTTCTTTCTTTCCCTCCTGCGGTTATTGGTTCTACATTTTTAAAAAACTATACAGTATCTCTCGATCCTTACCCCTCCACAGCTGCCTCCACCTCCCCACTGACTCCGTCTGTGCCATTCTGATGGCCTCACGGCTGTCCTGCTGCCCCTCTGAACACACAGGTCCCCCCAGCCTGTCCTCAACAGGGCACCCAGACTGACTCTCATGAAATGTGAACCACGTCGTTACACTCAAACGCTTGCTTGTGTCCAAAACTCTGTAATGGTGTCTCCTCTTGTCCAGTGTGTGATTCAGTCATTGGTGGGACATGAGCCCCCTGTGATCTGCTACCTACTGCTTGTCCAAGGTCATTTCCGACCTCAGTCTCCTTTCTTCCCTGGCTGCCCCAGTATCCCTCTGTCTCCACAGCACCGGCACACTCTTCCCTGGGCACCTGCAGTGCTTCTCCTGCAGTTGTCATTGTGACTTGCTCTGTTGCCCTCTGGATCCCTGTTCAAGGTCAGCCCATCAGAGAGACCTTCCTAGATAAGCCTAAATAAATAGCCTTGCTCTAACGATACATCATTTCCTTTCCCCTTACTTTTAAAAACTATTTTCTTCGTGGTATATACGACTATAGTACACACACACACACAAATACATATATGTACGCACAGTTGACCCTTGAAACGCAGATTTGAAACACCTGGGCCCACTTACCTGTGAATTTCCTTCTGCCTCTGCAACCTCTGAGACAGCCAGACCCACCCTTCCTCTCCTGCCTCTTCCTCAGCCCACTCAGTGTGAGGATGTGATGGGAAAGACATTTAGGACGATCCATTTCCACTTAATGAGTAGTAAATCTGTTTTCTCTTCTCATAATTTTATTAATAACGTCTTTTCTGTAGCTGATTTTATTGTAAGAGTACAGTATATTATAATGCATAAAATACGTCTGAATCCACTGCTTGTGCTATCAGGAAGGCTTCCAGTCAACAGTAGGGTGTCAGTAGTTACGTTTGCAGGAAGTCAAAAGTGAAATGCAGATTTTCAAGTGTGTGTGTGTGGAGACGGGTCAGAACCCCTAGTCTGTGTGTTGTCCAAGCATCCCGTTCCCATTCCAGAATATACGCCACTTGGTGGAAAACTCTTTTTTGTTGGTTCCCCTGTTCCTAACACCTAGAACAGTGTCTGGCATATAGACACTCAGGTAGTATGTACTGAACGAGAGAATAACACAAGGCAGAAATGCCGCTCTGCTCACCACCAAACTGCTCCGCGTTACACTGTCTCAGGAGGAAAATGGCTCTGTGGGGCAGCAGAGAGCTAGGATGACTTTATGAATCTCCCTTGGCACACATCAGAAGAGAGAGGGGTCGTCCTAGGCTAAGTCATCCTTGATGGCTTCATGGTATAGATAAGACTTGTGCTCAGCTTGAGATGATGGGTGGTCATTACATGTAGATGCTCATAAGTAAGTACAGGCGTCATCAATGAACACCAGGAAGGCAATGGGAGCTTTATTGTTTGATCCTAGAGTAAGGTGACCAGATTTTAACATTGGTAAAGCGGGACACCATTGATGGGGGTGGGTGGAGGGGTGGGGCAGAGGAGGGGTGTGTTCTTGATTAAAAATTTAGTCTATATGGAGCAACAAAAATTTTCATAGAATGCAAAAATAGTATTGTAATATATTTTTTTAATTTCAACATAAGTACAATTTACAAATATAATACATTAAAAATGTATAGGGTGGCACCTGTGGCTCAAAGGAGGAGGGCACCAGTCCACCTGGGTGACCTTGCCCAGGAGGTGAGTAGGGAGTTTACATTAGCCTTTTCATTCCCAAATGGAGTTACATTAACCTTTTCAGAAGCCGAAAACAGTATATTCCCTTCCCTAGATTGTCCCGCATTCTTTCCAAAAATTGGGACTTTTTAAAATCGCCCCAGGATGCGGGACAAATTGTTAAAAATGGGGACTGTCCCACCAAAAGCGGGACATCTGGTCACCTTATCCTAGAGGGAAAGTCAGGTTTGGATAAGTGTCTTTTTGGAAGCATGTATAGGTAAGTGTTGTGTGAAGATGTTTGGATGGCTATGTAAAAAATAGATACGTATAAAAGGAGGGACTGGACCTTGGACAGCGGCCATGTTTCACAGAAGAGAAGACCATGTATGTTGAAAATCAGTAGAATAACCAGGTGCCAACGGGAGAGAGAATGTGAAAGAGAAAAATGTTTCAAATGTCAAAGTAAACCCTTAGTAGAAGGCCTTCCAGATGGCGGTTGCACTTGGAACTTGGGAGGTCATTGGTAGACGCGGAGTCGTGGGCGTTGGACAGAACCAGGTGGGAAGGAGGGCATGAAGGAAAGATGGCGGCTGGCAGGACAGTGTGGTCACGCTGTAGGGCAGGAAAAGGACCAGGGCATCGTAAGTGCCATGAAGGAGGGGTAGAGAGGTGGGCGAGCCTCATTTTTGAGGGCAGAATGGAGCAGCCCCTTCCCTCCACGTGCCGCAGCTCAGAGGAACCGAATGACGCCTCTCCAGAGTTCCGCAGCTTTCTAACTTCTTCCCCGCGTCCCACATGCCTGTGTCCACGGATCACACTTCACCTACACTGTCTTTTTTAGGGCCACAGTTCTACTTGTAGACAATAGCCCGAAGCAGTCAGAGTAAGCGTCCACTGATTTCTTGCTTTTTCTGCCTTGACAGTCTTTCAATCTAGACCCCATTGTGTTCGGGTGATAATATCAGTCCGGCAATATCAGACTTTCACAGCTTGACACAGCCCTGTCTGGTGGGGAAATTGGAGGACGCTATAAAATAGCTAAAAATTGAGCGGCACCTGTGGATCAAAAGGGTAGGGCACCGGCCCCATATGCAGGAGGTGGTGGGTTCAAACCCAGCCCCCACCAAAAAAAAACCACATTCATTTGAAATAGCCAGAAGCATCTCTCAGTGAACCCATGACTTGTGAGTGACAGAGACAAATGACAGCAAGTGGGACGCTCAGACTCTAAACAGGTGTCTGTGATCCACAGACTTACTGTGCACGCTAAGGATTGCCCTGGGAAAACGGCTTATTACCAGTCTGTTAAAATAGATTTTTGTTTCTTTTCTATGTCACCTTGGGTCTATGGTTTCTATTTTTGTGTTTCTCTACACTAAGGATATTGCTTATACATAGGAATGTAAAGATGATGGATCTCAAAGGATTTGGTAAGAGGGCTACAGAGAGGTAGGATGGTGGAGAAGGGTGTATAAAGAGGAGAGGATTTTCCTCGCTGTTCTAAGCATTCCAGGTTGAGATCATCCACGTCCTGTGAGTTCACTTCCCTTTAAAGGTGGACAGTCACAGTAAGAACAGCTGCATAAGATTCTCATGGAACAGATGGCAGGTTTCCGTGGAGTCAGGTCACTGCTGCTCCCTTGTTTCCAGCTAGAAAGCCCTCAGAAGAAGGCAAGACGTCATCTCCATCTGAGTATTCCTCACATCAGCTGTCACAGTGGGGTCCCACTGGACGCACAGTGAGCCAGCGAGTGCCGATTTCCCCACCTGACCTCATCAAAGCAGGTTAGTTCCAGAAGTTACTTGGAGCTCACTGGTTCAATTCCTCTCAGCTTTAACATGGGTCTGAATCACTGGGGCAATTTGATCCCCCGGAGTAGTTTTGATGCTATGGGTCTGGGTGGGGTCTGTAATTCTGCATTTCTCAGAAATTCCAAGGGGATTCAGGCATGCTGTTCCACGGACCAACTTTGAGTACCACGGGTGTGGTAGAGTCCACCCCTAATGGAGGGAGCCAGGGAGGGGGCCAAGCACCAGGTTGATCATAGCTCATCTTCCTACAGCCTCATCTTCAAATATAGTTGAAGATCATTTCAACAGTAATGTTTTTAACAATGCTTAAGGACTTATTATAAAGCAGAATTCAAAATTCTACTAACAAAAATACAAGAAAAATGTAAACTGTAAAGAAAAATGTAAGAAATACGTAAAGAATTTGTTGGGGGTTTGTTTGCTTCTTTTGTTTTGTTTTGTTTTTTGAGATAGAGTCTCACTATGTCACCCTTGGTAGAGCGCTGTGGCGTCACAGCTCACAGCAATCTCCAACTTTGGGCTTAAGTGATTTTCTTGCCTCAGCCTCCTGAGTAGCTGGGATTACAGGCACTTGCCACAATGCCCAGCTATTTTTTGGTTTTTTGTTGTCATTGTTCTTTGGCAGGCCCCAGCTGTGTTCAAACCTGCCAGCTCCAGTGTATATGGCTGGCGTACTAGCCGCTGAGCTACAGGCACCGAGCCTTGTTTTGTTTTTTGAGACAGAATCTCACTTTCTTGCCCTGGGTAGAATGCCATGACATCATAGCTCTCAGCAACTTCAAACTCTTGGGCTCAAGGGAACCTCTTGCCTCAGTCTCCTGAGTATTTGGGACTCCAGGTACCCACCATAGCACCTGGCTATTTTTTAGAGACAATGTCTCATTCTTTCTCAGGCTAGTTTCCAATTTATGAGCTCAAGGAATCCACCCACCTCCACCTCCCAGAGTGCTGGAATTACAGGCACAAGCCACCACACCCAGCCTAGGGGATTTGGTTTCTTCACTTGGATCTTCCCCTGTCAGGTTGCACCCAGATTGGTCTCCAGGGGATGTATCCCTTGCCCACTCTTGGGGATACTTTAGAGGAAAAGTTTCAGAAGCACAGATCTAGTCCTCAGGGGGCAAACGGAAGCCAAGGAAGTTTAAATAGATAATTAGCTTCATGCTAATATGGAGGACAACAGCAAACATTTAACAGGCTCTTACTACTGTCCACACAGGGAGCGAAACATACACATGATTACATTGACTATTCATGGGGGTCTTTGAAGTGTATAATGTTGTTGTTCCCATTTGGGATCTGAGGAAAACTGAGGCTTAGAGCAGCGGAGTAGCTTGCCCCAGAACATACACCTGATTTTAAAGTCCCTGCGGTCAACCATAGTGATTTAGGGTTTCTGAAGTAGGCACAGCCAGTGCCCGTACCAGACTCTCTCACTCCTGCCCAGGGCTTGGTTTACCAGATGGCACTGTCCTCCATGGAGAAGCAGAGATAAGCAGTTTGATGCAAAGACTGTCTTTGAAAGTTACAGGAATGCACCCTGCAGGAATCTCCACACACCCCTTCCTTCCTTTTTTCATAATAACAATAAGCAAATTAACCGTATTTCTTTTTCATAACTGAGCCATGGTTCTAGGCTCATCGAAAAATCAGTACTTTGTCACTAATGTGTACTTTTCCTGCCAAGCAGCCATCAGCGTTGAAGGAAAATGGTGCCTGTAATGAGCTTTTATAAATTGCATTACTAGATGTATGGTTAATGGGTTTCCTCCCTTACACAAATGGAATTAAAAAGAGTAGTACCAGGAGGGCTATAAAACATGAATCCTCTACTTCTAGGCATTTCAACACAACATTCTAGAAGCTTTCCTGGCAAATCTTCTCTCGTGTTTTTCCACACTTGTGATACTACTACTTTCATGTTTTTGAGACCTAAAGTTCAAAACCTTGACCTTGACCCTGAGACAAGGGCAGACTTGCCTCCTGCCCCCAGGCAAAGCCAGTGGCCAGCAGCACTTGTAGCAAAATAACAACAGCCCCAGACACAGGACACTTTCTCTTATGCAGTAAGATCCTCTGTTCTTTAAACTAAATGTCATTCTCTTCTCTGTAATGAATCCCTGACACTGGGAAAAATGAGAAATTCTTGATCGTTTCTATTAAGTGGGACTTCGTAGAGGTCGTAGAGATTTGGGTTTGAATGGAGCTGAGCAGTTTTGAAGATACCAGTTGCCATTGGGAGGTCCCAGAGTAAGCTTTATATTTCTCTCCTTCAAACTAATAATCCTTAAACATATGCCATAGACAAAATATTGTCTGAACCACACAAATGCCATCACTGTGTATATTATTTAATGTCAGTGGCTGAAAATATTTTAAATTTAACATAGGTGATTATCAGGAAATACAACAGGAGGTGAAAATACATGATAAGGCGATTGCAAAGCACACCATCCCTGCGGGTGAACTGCTGAAGAGCCCATCACCAGGCTTTTCAGCGCCCTCTGCTGTCCAGCAGCGGGAAAGCAGTACATGGCACTTCCGGGGAGGGGGGGGCGGGGGGATCATAGGACCCCTTTACATGTAAATGGCAGGTGCAGACATTTCTACACTTAATCTGAGATTTGATTGGGACATGCAAGGAAGCTTCCCCACAGAGAATTCTCTCCTCCAATTAAGACTAGAATCTATTGTATGTAGTCTAGCCTCCATGCTAAACCTTACCGCATTCTTCCCAATGGTCTCAAATTAGAAATAGGCCTTACATGGATGACACATTGAATTCCTCTCAAGTCAGTAAGAAATACTTTGAGACTTCCTCCCTAGGGTAACAGGATGGAAATCTGTATTTATTTTCTTAAAGAAAAAGGAAGTTAGGAAACACCCCGTGTCTTTCCTTCTTCCCAGTTTTGGGTAGGGTACGACTAAGCTGTGCCAGGTCATTCTGACAGCTGGTGATTACAACACAAAAGCCAGGCACATGAGCACATTGGGAGACCACTTTCCTTAGCACACATGCCACAGGTGCCTCGATTTATGCAATGTATCTTAATATCATTTACTGGCTTGGCTATGGTGAGAAAAATGTTTTAAATCAGTACTTTTTTTTTTTAATGCAGTTTTTTTGTCCGGGGCTGGGTTTGAACCCGCCACCTCCAGCATATGGGGCCAGCACCCTACTCCTTTGAGCCACAGGCACTGCCCTTAAATTAATTCTTTTAAAATGAAGAGACAACATCACACTCCATTCAAAACCATAAATTGGCTTACCAATTAAAAAAAAAAAGTGCCTTCCCTGGATATTAGATTAGTGGGTTAGTCAAGATTCCTGGAGAATGTTTTCCAGGAGCAGATACAAGAGGAGCCTGGTCTCTGTACGCATCCTCACTGGCCATCAGAAATCTGAGGACTTCAAGTTTAATCATAGATTAAATTCTGGAAGAGCTAAATCTTTTCTTAATATGAATTTTAGATGTAGTCTTAGCTGTTAAAATCAAGTCGGGAAGGCAGCAGATGTGATGAGGGTGATCAAACGGAATGATGCAGGCCGGCTGCGAGAGCATTCACCACCTTGCTGAGCAGAGCAGGGCTCCAGCAACGGAAGCAGAAAACACAGGCCACCAACCCATTCCTCCAGATCTACTTCTGGGAGATCCTGGTAACCACGATGATAAGTTGCAATAAGGTTTGTCTGAATTAAACTCCACAGAAGTGGCCACTACACAGCAGACACATGGGTATCTTGCCTTTAGGAGACGAGAGAATTGCCAGACAAACCAGTTTGCCTTTTAAACTCTGCTCTCAGAGGACTGAAATCCTCCAGGAGCAGTCGGCACTGTGCTGATGAGACAGGGGCAGCACTCCCCCTCACAGGCAGCTTTTATCTCTCCTTAGCGATGACAGTTTTACGATTTTACTGTGAAAATCCACGGAAGGAAGCTTTACAGAATCGACAGTCTTTTGAGATATTTCCAAGCACAATGGCACCAGGAAGGGGAAGGGAAGCATATTATGCATTAGAAGCTGAATAAAACTCCAGAGTAAAACATGAGACGGCATTACTGTCAGGGGAGATTGACTTCTTCTCCCAGATCCATCTTTTCACATCCTCAAATGTCATTCACTGTCTCTCTTTACCCATAACAGACCGCAGTGTGGAGGTTGCTCTTTCCGTGGTAGGCATCTGTGCATTTTCTGTTTGCCATTCTCTCTGGACAGTCTCGGGGTGTCTGAGCTGCAATCATCCCACTCGGTGCAGGTGGAGTTCCCACCCACCTTTTATGACCACTACAGGGCTTATCTTCCCTTGGATCAGAACTTCCTTTTGTTTTTAAGGGAGTTTGTTTTGCAGTTGGGTTTCAAAGGGAAACAAGCTGATAGTGACTCTGACCCACACAGAATATTCCTTATGCAGTCTTATCAATCCAAGTTAAAGTGCAAGTTCATCCCCCAATCCTGTACCTCCGTATGAGCTGATGGCAGTTCCTCCTTCCTAACTGGTGCCAGGGGTGGTGCCTATGGCTCAAAGGAGTAGGGCACCAGCCCCATATACCAGAGGTGGCGGGTTCAAACCCAGCCCCAGCCAAAAACTGCAAAAAACAGAAAAATCTTCCTGACTGGTGCCAAGGAGGCTGCAGGAGAGAGAGGGATCATTCTTCAAAATCTTCTTCCCTCCTCCTTCCCCTCACACTGACTCTTTTCTCTCCGTGTGACTTTGTGCTTATATATTTCCCCTTAATGTCTTTCTCCCCAGCTTTGTACGTTCTTTTCTTTTCTGTAGAATGTTCTCTTTCATCACTTCTCTGGGTTATTATTTCTACTTAGACTCTGCTAATTCATCCCAAAGATTATTAACTCCTTTCCCCCTCCTATTCTTTCAGGATTCTGCAATCATCTTGTGCCTGTTTCCTGAACTCTTACACTAGCCACCTTCTTGCTTTAGCATAAGCCACAATGACAAGAGTCGCAGTTTCCCTACCTAGGAGCCAACTGTGCTTCTTGACACTCTGGGCCACCTGTTCCACACTTGGCATCTCCCTTCATCCCCACAAGGAGGATGTCACACCCCCTTTAATGGGTGAGATTCTCTGTGGTCTATGCAGTGAGTGCCTGGCAAAGCTGCTGGTCCAGCACAATTCTTCTGACTCTTGGAATGCAATAAAGGACCTGGTATGTTCAATTGTGAACTGTAGCCCATAGGCCTGCAGCCTGTGGTAGTGTTTGACAAATTTGATACCATTTCATTCAGGACCGTTCACAGACACATATCCATTGTGCAGATAAATTTATCTTATTACAAATCTATAAGTTTGCACGGAGGCTGATCTAAAGAAGCTTACACAGTTAGGTATTATGGACAGAGAAGTAGAGGATTAGGAGAGGAAGAGGGAGGAGAGGGCAACAGAAGAAGCTAGGAGAGAAAAATAAGTGATAGGACCTGATTCTTTCATGCTTCAAAAGCCTTTGCTCCAGCAAGATCCCCAGAAGTCTCAGGTTGTGATGGAGGGAGATGGGGGGGGGGGGCTTGGGCATAGATAGATAGACAGATAGATAGATTATGTAAAAAAGGTATGTATAGATAGATAGATAGATTATGTAAAAAAGGTATGTATAGATAGATAGATAGATAGATAGATTATGTAAAAAAGGGACAGATAGATTATGTAAAAAAGGTATGTATAGATAGATAGATAGATAGATAGATAGATTATGTAAAAAAAGGTATGTATAGATAGATAGATAGATAGATTATGTAAAAAAGGGATAGATAGATAGATTATGTAAAAAAGGTATGTATGTATAGATAGATAGATAGATAGATTATATACAAAAGGTATGTATAGATAGATAGATAGATAGATTATGTAAAAAAGGGATAGATAGATAGATAGATAATGTAAAAAAGGGATAGATAGATAGATAGATAGGTTATGTAAAAAAGGAATGTATTCATTACTTTTTAAAATAATATTAGTGTCGTGTATCCCATCAGATTACTGTAAGAACTAAATGAACTTGGGTACTTTAAAATGGATCATGAAATATAAAGCATCTTCCAAGGAAGAATCTAGTTAGCATCGTTAGTTTTATCACTATTAACTATACTAATTTCAAAGCACTTGATTTCCCTCATTGGTTAATTCTAAAGAGGTTTGAGGGCGCCGTCTCTTCCTAGAATCTTAATGATTCCTATTCCGTTGCCCCATTAAAACATCTCTCTCTTTCTCTCTCCCGCAACTCAATTCTGCTATTTTGAAAGCTTTTGATTCCCCCAGGCTTTGGAGGGAACCCAGACCGCTCAGACACCTTTGGCACAACTCCACAAAAAACTCCGACCCCGTTCCTGTCTGAAAATCCCTGAGAGAGTTTCTGAGATGGCATAATGAGACCTCAGCTGTCAGCTTCCAATGCAGTGGCAGCTTTGGTCTAGCTTTGAGCCACCACTGACAACCTCAGCGTGTCTGATCTTCCAGTGTCCTGACTGCCTGCTTGAAATTGCTTTGGCCTCATTCGCTTCTGAAGCCACATGTACTCCCAGGTGTTAGGCAGACACACACAGTATCCGATGGGATGGAGGTACATGGCGCACACACACACACATCTGTGGACAACCAGAGATTATTGGGGAGCAGGTGGGCATGCTAAGCAAGAGAATAGGATTGATACAGGAATTAAACTGAGAACAGTGAGTGAATCGGGCAGATGCATTAGACTCAAGGGGTTATGGCCGCATAGCTGTGCGTCACATGGCTGCGTTGAGTACAGGCAGGAGCCATACCGGCAGGCCTCCCCTGGGAAACGGACCATTACGGCATTCACTTTTACAAATACCCAAGTGCCCATGTCATAGAAACAAACACGTATCTATCTATATGCTAGCTTCCCTTCTAAAAAGAAAAAACGTGAATTTCCTTCATTTGCTCAAAGCCGGCAATGCTGGTCCAGAAAGAGAAATGCTGAGAAAAGAACTAGAATTACAGAGTATCCAGCACTATTAGACGTGCTTTGGTTATCTTTTGAGACATGAATAGAAGAAACTGTTCACGGAAGAACCACAAAGAGAGTGCACTCATTTTTGAGAGTGGCACCTGCCCCCGTTCCACAGGCTTCTTGCTCCTTGCCAGAGAGTATTCTACTTGGTGGTGGCTCCAGATGAGTTTTGATGGTGACGATTAAGGAAAATTCCCCTTAATGTAATTTCTTAGTTCAAGGTTAGTGTTTGATGTTTGTACCAAATGCAAAACCCGAGTGTCTGACAAATACATTCTGTTGCCAGTTTTAGTTCTTAACCCAATGAAAACATGAGAAAGAAACCCAAAGTCCTAATTTAGGTAGGAGATTATATGAGTTTTAATCTTCAAAAATGCAGTTTCCTTTTACTTCTTTAGAGAAAGAGAAGTAGCTCAGACTCCTTCATACATCATCGTAAATAATTCTTCTTCTGGCCTTTTTATTCGTGGAGTTTAGTTTATAGTTTTATGGCAAGAATAATGTTTATAGATTGGCACGACCTAAAAAAAAAAAAAAAATCACCTTGTTTAAAATTGACCTACCATTTAAATATCATCATTTTGGCAATGAACGGCTTCTAAACTTATCCTTCTTAATTGTGGGCATTAAGCCATAAATAGGAGTGCTGGGGAGGGTGGGGGGGATCACTGCCTCAAGAGGAAAAGCCTTGGATAAGTGAATGGAAAATGTCGACTCTGTTTAGCATGAATGGGCCTGGGATTTAAATAACATTCTTCGGCCAGATAAATAGTTTTTCCTGGGCTTGGTAATCGTGCATTGCATTCACATATCTAAGTGAAATGTTTTCTGGTTTTCCTCATTCATTTCATCTTTGATCTTTACAGGGCCTTTAAAAAGGGCCTTTCAGCTCATCAGCTTAATCCAATAAAAATCTCTAATTCATGCCTTTCAGTATATGTAAGAGAAGTGAATTTCCTTTAAGGTATTAGGAGTACATGTGATTGAGATTTTTGCTTTACACACACACACACACACACACCCTAAAATGCTGGAAGTTACCAAAATGGTAAAAATTATAAAAGTAGTCCCTGCTGGTGACTGTTTCATGAGTCATTGTGATTATCTCATTATCCTTTTCCTCCCTGTTTCCAATCTATTATGCAATGAATATTCATTACTTACATAAAAATGAAGTTTTTTAGAGAAACATATTGCAAAATCCCTTTGAATTCTTTGTTACTGATCATCTGCTTTTTCCCACGTGGAGAGACCGGGGGTTCTGACTCCATATCTGCCCAGCCCCCAAGTCCCACTGTCTACTCCGTAGGAGTTCGGCAGTGTCAACCTGAAAGGAAGCTCTCAGGCATGCGTACGACCTTGACAAGGAATAGCTGAAGTCAGATGAGCAGGAAGGAATTGCAATTCTCTCTTCTGTTTTGTTCCATGTTGACCTTCAGGTGCGGTAAATCAGAACAGCTCTGATATCACTCAATGGAATGCTGGCCATTTTACGGGCAGGATTAAGGTGAGGACTCATGTTGGAGGTGTGAACAGTGGGAGACAAACAGAACTGGCCTTAGAATTGTGCTGTGTGTAAGGCAACAGCCTCGGGCTGCCTTAACTATGTGCTGTGCAAACTGTTTTTACACCTGTGTGGGTGACCTTTCCTAGTCATAGTAATAGATGACATCTAAAGGAACAGAGAAGAGTCTCTTATTTGTCACCTTGAAAGTGTCTAGCGATGGTCTTTGCCATGTCTGTAAGGACCGATTAATCAAGCCTGACAAGACTTCTATACCTCCTGGTAATAGAACTGGATGTGGATCGTGAAGCAAAGGCCAGAGGAGCCATTGATTTTATTCATAACCTTGGACTTTTCCTGGACAGAACATAATATCCTTCCAAAGCATCACCCCAAATATTTACATCTTTTGAAATATACCACTGACTAGGAGAATTAAATCAGCTTTGTTTTATACAACCCGCCATCCATGACTGCTTAGGTCAACAGCTGGACCATGGTTGTTGAAAACGCTTATTTATAATCCTACCTATTCCTACCAGCAAAGTCTTACCAAGTTCTCAGTTAATCTTTATGAAATGGGGAACTTTGGCGAGTTGCTATTTTCCCCACCCCGTCAAGGTCTGTGTTAAATTTCTTTAACTCTAAAATCCATCTGTCATCCATCTTAGAAAGACCCGCTTCTGGAATGGTAGGGTGATGGCACGGACCCCAGGGTGTGTTCTGGCCTCCCTCCTTGCCTCCCTTGTGTCCCCCCACGCCAAGTGATTTCAGTGACTAGCTGGGCAGAAGGATGAATCTTCAGTCCACTTTTTGTTGTTGATATTTCCCTTTTTGATTCACCAAACACTCCTTTTACCCTTTCACCTGAACTGATGGGTGACATGAGAAGGTAAGAACGTGTGTTATACTCTCTTGCACCTGGGTGGTGAACCATCTCAGTAAAGGTGACGGTACCAGGCAGCATCTGCTCAACTAAAGAGCAGGTGTTTGTGGCCACTGCCATTTTTGATCGTGGGACTGGCAAGATTCCTCCTTTGTCTTGAGATTCAGTGAGCTCACGGGAGGCCCACGTGTGGAATGTGGCCACCGCTGTGGTGTTGATCTGTCCGTGCCAAGGCATAAGCTTGGGGGCTGATTTGTGAGCTGCAGTGCCAGCGTGTAATGACTGTTCTTCCACATATCTTTTTGCAATCCCCGGGGCTGCGATGCGATGCCAGCTATGAGGTCATCCTCACCCAAAAGGGATTCTTGTGCTCTGGATTTCCCAGGCAATGACAGGAATGTTGGAGGACGTGAGGGCATGCTTTGTCCTCCTGCGGGAGCGCTGGCAGAATGAGCCTGAGGACACACAGGGGCCAAAGGCACAGGCTGCAGCTTCCCTAGGGCAGAGGAGACTCTGCTGTTTGTCTTCTGAAGGGCAAGGCTCTCAAGGCCAGCTGGGGAATGTTACTTCCTGCTGTGAGATTAAAAAATAAAAATAAAAAAGTTCTTCCAGGAGTTCACATCCCAAGATCTTGCCCAGGAACAAGCCAGGAGAGCTGAGTGGAGGCTGGGAAGCTTCTCAAATCATGTACTTAGGAGTCCAGAATTTAAACCTTTACCACTTTCCCAAAATGTTATTTCCTTGGGGTGTACTAGAAATCACTTTTCCCAATTGGTGTCATTGAAGGCCAAGGGGCAAATGTTAAATTTCAGAATTATTACGATTATTACAGGTGTATTCTTGGCCAACGCCAAAGGCATCTTGAGAGCTAACAAATGAAACTAAACAAGTTATTTGCGAGTAAACATGGCTTATCAAGCCTTGGAGGCTAGGGAAGCGGTTGTCCTCACTTGCCGGTTCACACACTGTACTGTGTCCCTGTAACCTTGCTGTAAGTGGCCATCCTCAAGTGTGAAGTTCACTGCCAGGCACCTATACTGTGTAGATAGGTTCTAACGGAGCTATGGCCTCCAAAGGAAGCCTCAGAATTGCAATATGTTTGCCTCTAAGAGCATAGAACCACCTTCATAGCTCGAATAAATCACAATCAAACGAAATATATGTGCTTGAATCAGAAGTCTCTGTCTCCTTAAAGCATTTACGAATTTAAGAAATTCTTGACTTTGAACTTGCTGTGGTTTCACTTTGTGGGTGAAAGCCTTCCCGACACCAAGTCCGGGTAACGCTGTGTCTGTGAGAACCAAGAGCAGAGCAACGCAATGAGGGTCTTGCCTTCCCTGTTCTTCCTGGGTATTCGTGATTAGATTTATTTTAGCGCCTGTGATGTGGTAGCACAATTGGCAGCTGAGAACACGCCAACTGCGAGACCCGTTGTCTCCTGCTCAGGCCATCCAAGACCGCTGTGAAAATTACCTTCCTTGCCGGCCACTTTGATCTTGTCACTCCTTGGCTGAAGGCTCCCGGCTGTTCCCTAAAGCCCTTCCCGGCAGCCTCAGCCTCCCCTCTCCGGCTGCTGCCGCCCAACCCCTCTGTAACCACAGATCCTCCCCTGAGTTAGTCAGACTCTCTCGCTGCAGCCTAACCAAGCTATTCTCAGATGCCTTTGACACAATCTGACACTTTTGATGCCCAGCCTTCCCCAGCACAGTTTACCAAAATAGAATGAGGGCCCTTAGAAACCAAAGTTTCTGTCTGGCGTGTGCTAGTTCAACCCCTGCCCACCTTCAGAAGTCAGAGAATACACCAGAAGGAGTCCTGTACGTGGACTCAACCTTTACATATTTTATATGGGCTATCAGGCCACCTAAGGTGACAAGTTTCTCCACAGGGGAAGAAGGAACTGTCCCAATATTATTTTAAGCAGCACCATTTAAGGATGTTTTAACCAAACAATAAAAACAGGCAGTGCCTGTGGCTCAAAGGAGTAGGGCTCTGGCCCCATGTACTTGGAGGTGGCAGGTGCAAACCCAGCCCTGGCCAAGAAAAAACTGCAAAAAAAAAAAGAAAAGAAAAGAAAGAAAATAACATTTGGGTGGCTCCTGTGGCTCAAAGGAGTAGGGTGAGGTGGAAGGTTCAAAACCAACCCTGGCCAAAAACTGCAAAAAAAAAAAACCGCAAAAAAAAAAAATAATAATAAAGGCAGAATTCATAGCTAGCAAAAAGGTGCCACAATACAACGAGGCGATCTACCCAAGATGAGCAGTAGATTTTGCAAGTAAGCAACGTGGAAGAAAATACAGGCACAGGTCAGGTTTGGAAACACATCCAGGTATGCATTTATTTCATGTGCTTAACAAAAATATATCAAGAGACCAACGTGTAGCGAGTTCTTTCTTTACCCCTGGAATACAAAAATTTTGAAAAGAATTGTTCCTGTTCTCCCAGCAACATGAGCTGTTGGTTCCAGGGAGGAAGCACATGTAACATACAACGGGGAAGTCGTGAACTATACTTGGGGAGGGGGGGGTGCCCATTTAATCCACTTACTTTAGGAAGTCTACTTCCTGTAAATACAATTTAAGATTCATGGTTTGTGCTAAAATAGCCCTGTTTGGAGACATTTTATAATAACGCCAGTCTCCTGGTAGTTGTATTTCTGAACAGTTTTCAGTCCATTTCTGGAGCCTTTGGTAGCCCTGTGTGTGGAGCAGACTGAGGCTCCCTGTTCGAGCCTGAGCTACTCCTCAGACCTCAGCAGTGCAGAGCCCGGGCTCTGCCCAGGGAGCAAAGCTTGCTTTAATTTCAGCCATGTGTGAGCTGGTGGAGCCCACTGTCCTAGGGAAGGGATTCAGCTCCCTGGAGCAGAGTCATGCTGAAAGCTAGTAATTAATACAAGGAACCCGTCACTTCTCACAGAGGAAGGATGGTCCAATCCCCCCCCACTGTGATGCACCAGCTATGGGAAGGGCAGTCCGGTGGAACGGGCGATTGCCAACAGCCGGAGCTCAGCTCCTATGGAAGCAGGTCAAGAACTAATGGTGAAACTGGGGGGCGTTCTCTGCGCAGTAACTACTTTGGGTTTGAACTTCCCTTCCTAAGTGGAGAATATTGCTGTAAACACGTATTTATTCATGAATGAGATGTACATAGCGGGGCTT
>NW_003852560.1:1709176-1726206 GCF_000181295.1 Otolemur garnettii | reverse complement strand
TGTTCTACACCTGATAGATCCAACTTGTACCTGCAATATGCTCCGTAGATGTGGTCCCGCTATTAACCCTCCCTCTATCAACACACACGTTTCTTTAATTTTTTGCAAATATTCACGTTTCTCAGCTGCCTCAGCCAATACTTACCTTCCACCCCCCAGTCTCGTCCAACATGGAAAGTCCTTGGGAAATTTGAACACATTGTCCATCAAACTTAGCGTTGTAAACTGCTTTACTATGGTCAGAGCTGTTTTCCTTTTATTCCCACCCAAATTTCACAATAATCCTGTTCAAGATATTGCTTATAAAAAACTGATAAGGCAATAATCTCGGAAGGCCAGTTTGAGATATTCTTAGCTAGCGAAGTCCAAATTTAAACAATAGGTTATAACCATTGCTAGGTTTCCCTCGACTAGAAGACACATAGTTAATTTCAAGGGAGAAGTTCAGTGTGCTTTCTGTCTCTTCCTCTCTCCCAAATTATAAATTCATACGCATTACCTTGGTCGTGCTAATGGGAGACGGGTTTGGGTTTTAAGAAGGGCACAGGAGAGTGTGTTTGATGAAATTTCTCAGAAAATCCCACCTCCTCTGCTTACAGTGTTGGCTGCTTTATTTCTTAGTCATAGTTAAGAGAAATAGTTGTGAGTCACATCAAAGCTGCCTGGGGCTGGAGATGAATGTAATGTGCATTTCAGAGACATTCAAAGCTGCCTCTGCCTCCCAGCCCCCGCCCTAGCAGGAAATGCACCTGTTCTTTTATGCGTGGTACATGCCACATAGAGCTGCCTGTACCTGCAGCATCAGGATGCCAGTGACTTTGCCTTGAATGCTGATTCAGTCCTCCCCAGGAAGAGGCAGTGCCCTAGTGAAAAAGATGGTCCACAGAATGTAACACCCAGAAGTCCTAGAAATGATATATTGTATTTCAGCCCAGAAAGTGGCTGCTAAGGGTGGCTCACAATCAGCCTTAAAAGTAGAAACAGGACTGTATCACCTCCTGATCTTCCCCGTTCCTGGGCCATTTCCCTTTCCCTCTCTTGCCTCTGGCAAATACCCTCTGAGTTTTTTTAACACTTCATAATGCTATCAGAGGGTAATAGCAAAATAAATTTTGAAAGTCAAAACCCGTTGGAAAGGATTTATAAATAAACTTGAACCCAGCTGTGTTGGCTGTTCTGCTCTTTGTACTGTTACGGCAACTCAGAATGTACCCATTCTCCTGACTCACCCACTAAAGGAAATATGTGACTTTGAGCGAGGCATTTAACTCACATCACTTTGTTTTATAGAGCTTGTTTTCCTTCCATTTTTAATCAAGTTTCTTTGTTTGTAAAATGAAGTGGCTTATCTAAAACTTTTTGAAGTCCCTCTTGCCCTTTTCTCTGATTCTGTAAACTATAAGTAAATCTCTAACACCATTTGAATGCTCCTATGCGCTTTTTGGAAGTTGCAGCAGTTAACACCAAGAACATATATAGTACAATCCTTCGGAAAGCTAACGTCTTGCTAAAAACTAATTTGGAAAGTTGAGACAGGTGAGCTCCTAGACCCACACATGAAGAAAATTCTAGAACATTTACTACAGAGTATGTCTGATTTGGCCTGCGGGCAGTTAAATCAAGTGCAAAATAAAATGATATTTAAACACTGAGCAGAGGTAAATGAACCTTGGGAGGAAGAGGAAGACTTTTTTATCTTGGGACTTGTACTTGATCTTGGGGCACATGGTAGCCTAGGTCTAACGCTACACTGTAAGCCTGGGGTTTATACATCTTTAATTTGTACACTTAATCAACTCTTCTCCAGATGAATGATGTGCCATGACAGCACTTCAGCAAAATCAATGAGGCACTTTTGTCTGGATGGCAAATTAGATGGTACCTCTGGGGTCACTAGAGCCCATCATTAGGTTTAAATAAATATACAGTAGAACCTCCATAGTCAACCACCTCCCTACACTGACCACCTCCTCAAGCTGACCTAATTTTCATAGGCTGGACATACACCACATGTACATATTGGTATAGCAGGCCTGGTTCCTTATGTTGACCACCTCTGCATGCTGGTCAGTTTGTCACAGTCCCTTGGGCAGTCAACATACAGAGGTCCTGCTGCCTTTCCATCTATTCTTGTTTTGAATTTTTTTGGATAAACCTTTCTCATGGGGAGTTGGGGGGAGGCAGGAGGGCAGGCCACCGTGTAGCTCAGGGCCCTCACGTCAGGTTCCTGGTGGTCTTGCATCGTGGAATGATGCCCTCTAGTAGCTGGCAGGGCCTCTGAGCTGCAGAGAGGCATCCAGAGAGCAGAGGCGGCGGCGCTGGGTGATTGATGTCTGCTACTGCCCTTTCCACGAGGCTGATTCAGGCCCAGGGAATGTGTTTGTCTCCCTTCAAAGGCATGGTCTTTCCTAATACAGTCTTGCTTTACTACTCTAGCCGGCTTCTCCTTTCTTCTTGTTCCTTTTTTTTTTTTTAATCTGGGTAATCCTGTTTTCCTGAGAAGCCTTAATGAGAACTTCTGAGTGTGCCCTCGCTAATTCGCACAGAGGCGAAAAGTGAGATCTGCAGTGAATGACACTGTTTAAAGCAAGACAAACTGAAGACCAGGATTCAATCCCAGGCCTCCAGATGCCAAGCTCAGCACTGTGCCCCCCAGGGAGGCCCGCCTGCCCTTCTCCTGGTCAGGGAGGTAGAGAGCAGGATGGGTTTCTTCAGGAAGCCACAGAGGGGGCCTCAGGGGCTCAGAGCCCACCTGTGTGACCATAGAAATAGTATGCAGCCTCTCCGTGCCTCAGTCTTCTGTTGTTCTATAGAAAGCACAGGTGTTTTTGTTTTTTTTTGAGACAGAGCCTCAAGCTGTCACCCTGGGTAGAATGCTGTGGGATCATAGCTCACAGCAACCTTCCAACTCCTGGGCTCAAGTGAGTCTCCTGCCTCCACCTCCCAAGTAGCTGGGACCACAGGTGCCCACCACAATGCCCGGCTATTTTTTTGTTGCAGCCGTCATTGTTGTTTGGCAGGCCCAGGCTGGATTCGAACCTGCCACCTTAGGTGTATGTGGCTGGCGCCTTAGCCATTTGAGCCACAGGCACCGAGCCAACAGAGGTGATTTTTTATTAGAAAACAAAGGCCATGTTTTAATACAACACCAGCTATGAGAATGCATGCCGAAGAATTGTTAAGAAATGGTCTTAGAAAAGAAAAACATGTAAAGACAGAAAAGAAGGCATAGCACACGTCTGAGAAGCACTCAGACTGATTGGAGATAGACACACACCTCCCTGCACTCCCACACACACATATGTCCAGGTTATATAAGCAAAGGTTTATAGAACACATTGGAAGAGAGAGAGAAACACACCTACCTATGTGTATGTGTGTATGTTTTCCCTAATTCATAACGGAGTTTCCTTCAATTTACTCTGTCCTTATCTATAAACTAGGGATGATATTAGTACCTATGTCACAGACAACAGGTGAGGCTCAATGAGCTGATGTCAACCAAAAGCTTTGCGCAGTATCTGGACTCAGACAGTGCTTTCTGTGAGTTTACTCACAGACAGGAATGGCCACCACTTCATATACATGTACCACTGCCCTATGGGGATGGTAGACTGGAGCCCTGGATACACAGAGCAGTGTTGAAGCAACTTGTACGACCCTGAAGATGTTTACATCCAGACTGGCTCTTCCTTCACGGCCCCTGTCCTGAGTTATCAGCAGAACTATCTTTCACTTATTAATATTCTTTCCCAACCAAGATTTTATGGTCACTTTGCTGCGAGAACATTCCCTAATTGTGTCACCCTGAGAACTATTTAAATCTTTGAGACAGAACCCAGCCCCACTAAGATTGCCATGACCAGAGCTCCAAGGGTGCCTGGGGCCTCCTGCGATCCCTCAAAGTTGTGTAGAAGCTTCCCATGGGCTACTGGGGGCACTACTTTTGGTTTCCCCTGTCTTTAGCATTGAATTCCCCCCACCTCTTATCAGCTGGTGCCTCCACCCCAAATGCATGAGCATACACGTGCAGCACCCCCATGTCCTCTCTCCAAAGGCCCACTCCACCCACCTCCCCCAGCCCCATTCAAATACACACTCTCACAGATCTCTATGCTCAGACCTTTAGAAAGAAATCTTCCTTTCCACACTCAAGGAGTTATGATTCGATCCAAGTAATGAGTTCCCACATTTCTATCCCCCCGCTCTCCTCCATTCCCCACATCATACCCTCACCCTCGTTCAAATGTTAGGAACTACTTACTAGCTGAGCAAGTTCAGAGAACTGACTTTTCTTTTTTTGAACCTGTTCCTGTGTCTAGGAAATGAAGATAATGAAGCTTTTGAGGGTTAGATGAGCTAATAGCATACATTTTCTTACTCTATTTGGGCTACCACAACAAAATACCACAGACCATGTGGCTTAAACAGTGAGCATTTACTGCTCACAGCTCTGGAGGTTGGAGGTCCAAGATTAAGGTGGCTACAGAGTTGGTTTGGGTTGAGGGCTCTCTTCCTAGGTTGCAAACGGCTGCCTTCTCCCTGGGTCACCTGGGCTGTCCTCTGTGTGCACACCAAGGGAAAGACTGACATCTTTTTATCTTCTTATAAAGACATCATCCCGCTAGATCTAGGCTCTACCCTGAGATATCACTAGACCTTAATTACCTCCTTGAAGGCCCTATCTCCAACGCAGTTTCACCGGGGGGGGGGGACACGATTCAGTCCCTAATATACATCATAAGGGCACAGCAAGTGAGATTTGCCCTTGCCTTTCCAGTGCTCCCTCCATTCTCTGGAAGCTCCCTGGTTTCCAGTCCTTAAGTTTCATGCATGCCCCTGTCTCATCCTGGAGTTCTGCTTCAGACGCAGCCCGTCGACTGTGAGCACCACAGCCCTGCTTCTTAGTGAAACCAGTCCTTGGACAACTGGAGTTCTTGTCCTAGTGATGCCTGCTCCCATGTGTCAAAAGGCAAAATTACAACAAACTTAGTCTCAAGAACTACTTGGCTTTTATTTGCAACTCTAGGGTTAGACGTACCAAACAGAATGTGTGTCTCACTGAGCAGAGTAGAGAGAGTTGGTTTTATAGGCAGAAAGGAACTTAAAAAGGAGAAACAGGAAACCGAAAGTGGGTTGGTCATTTCCAAGTGCCTTTTCTGATAGGGTTAAAACAGAGGTGACTTTCTTATCGTGCAGGCTCAGGTAACTGGGTCCTGTCTTGTAGGTTGTTGTTTAGAAAATAGACGTCTTTCAAAAATCAGTTTGACTACATGCACTTAGCACGGTGACTCCATGCTGGTTTGGTCTGGCCTGCTGGGGCTTAGTGCAGGGGACTAGTCCAAAACAAGGGTCGTCTTTGGCTCATGCCTGTAGTCGGGAGGCTGAGGCAGGAGGATCCATTGGGTCCAGGAGTTTGAATCTGCAGTGAGCTATGATGGCACCACTGCACTCCAGCCTGGGTGACGAGGTGACACAGTGAAATCCTATATTCAAATAAAAATAATAATGATAGCCTTCCATAAGACAATCATCACCTTACTCCCTTAGCCACTATTCCAGGCTCCTGACTGACTGAAGACCCTCAAATAAACAAATAGAATTTCGCCTCTTAGTGGCTGTCCTTCACTCTCCTTGTACCCTGCCCTCCTCCAGCTGATGTCACGTGGAGTAAGTAAGGCGGGTAGGCATGAGCCCTATACTCTGCGGTGGGTATTTCAGGTCCCCCTCCAAGAGGCAGTTGTTAATTCATTCAAGTGCATGAAGTGGGTGGGTCAACACTTTCCACATTTTTAAGATTCCACATTGGGGCCTGTTTTCCCTTCAGAGGGAGAAAATTACGAGTCCATGGTCCCTTCATCTCAGCCTATATCCACCCTCAGTTTTCTATTTTTGCCTGTCAATGTCCAGCAAAATAGTTCATTGAGCTGAATATACATTTAAACCACTAGGGAAGGTTAATCAAAACATCCGATAAACATATACAGTCCTGTAAAGAAAAAATTAATGGAAAGATTGGATAATGGCCTGCCATGTGCTGGTGGGAAGTATTTTTGTGTTGAAATGTTCATTGAAGAAGTTCATATGGCAAAGATACCAGTAATGAGGTCCTCGTCTTTCCAAGAGCTTAGATATACACATGCCTGCTAAAGCTAAGTAGGATCATTTTGCAAGCGTGTTGTTTGTAACGAGGCTTGAAGCACAGAGCAGACTAGAGGAGTCTAGGAGTTTTCTCCTGTCAATCATCTCATGGCATTCACAGAAGAAAAGGCTGTGTGATTGCCCTGAAATTCCCTACCCTCCGCCCACACTGCCACCTCCCACCACAGCACTGCCCTGCTCATTGCTTCATTCACTGACGGAGATTTCTAGACACAGCCTGTCTACAGGCAGTGCTGAGAGTCTGCTGGTCAACCCTGCACTCACTGGGCAGTGAGGACCTGGGTGAGAGGTAACCCTGAGTTTGGCACATAGGTGAGACCTGGGGGATAGTCACACAACCCAACCGTACATCCACGAGCACAAAACAAGTATAGACAGTGTCGGGGCCAAATGAATGTCCCTTTGCCCTCACAAGTTGAAAAATCAACTCACAATTAGACAGATTAGTAAGAAAAGGCATCATAAATCTATTGCTATTGTGTGCAGGGGGAAGGCTCAGAGAAATCGCCCAATATCTCAGTGAGACCCAGATGTTCATATGTGGGTCTCATTGAGATATTGGAAATACCGTACTTATTAAGAGAAAAGGAGATGGGGAAATATGGCTGATTTTATGGAGATAGTAAGTGATTGGGGGGTGGGGGGGAATTCAATGAGCTTGAAGAACATAAAATGACCTGGACCAAAGTCTCTTGGGCTCACAGAGCAGATAATGGTTTGTGATAAAAGTCTGTCCAGATGTGTTAACAGACTTTAGTTGATCCTTCCCACAGTATAAGTTCAATTAATAAACACTGAGGGCAAGGACCAGAGGTAATTGTTTTCTTTTAGGTAAGTCCAGATTTTAGGCAGAGAAGGAAACTTCAGAGAACAACCGTATCCTTTGCTTTGGGAAAGATGATGCATGTGAAGGGAAAAGGTCAGAGAGGCCTTGAGGCTTCCTTTTTTCAGTTCAGTTTATATAAAGCACCATATTTTAGGGTATTGGTTTATGAGCCCAAACTACAGGACTATTCCTTGCTGGTCTTCAAGACAACAGAGGGAAAAGAACTCATCACAGCCAGGAAGCTTTCATACCAGAAATACAAGGCTGGTTCCACATATGCAAATCCATAAACATTATTCCCCGTTTAAATAGAAGTAAAAACAAAGACCATATGATTTTCTCAATAGATGCAGAAAAAAGCATTCGACAGAATTCAGCACCCTTTTTGGATAAGAACACTTAAGATAATTGGTATAGACAGAACATTCCTTACATTGATAGAAGCCATATATGATAAACCCATAGCCAACATCATACTGAATAGAGAGAAATTAAAAGCATCCCTGCTTAAAGCTGGAACTACCACTACTAAACACCCAGCATAGTGCTGGAAGTCCTAGCCATTGCCATCAGACATGAGGATACCAAGGGTATTGTAATGGAGACAAAAGACATCAAACCATCACTCTTTGTTGGTGATGTGATCTTATCCTTAGAAAAAATCCAACAACTCCACCAAGAGACTCTTTGAATTGATAAATGAATACAGAAGAATTTCAGGATGTAAAATCAATGTACACAAATTTATTTCTTTCGTATATGCCAAAAACAGTCATGCCAGCCACATACACCTGAGTTGGTGGGTTTGAATCCAGCCTGGGCCCAGCCATTGGGTTCAAACAATGACGGCTGCAACCAAAAACTATCCGGGCATTGTGGGAGGCACCTGTGGTCCCAGCTACTTGGGAGGCAGAGGAAGGAGAATCGCTTGAGCCCAGGAGTTGGAGGTTGCTGTGAGCTGTGATGCCACGGCACTCTACCCAGGGGGACAGCTTGAGGCTCTGTCTCCTAAAAAATAAATAAATAAAAAAGAAGAACCCAAACTATAGTTTTAAAGTGCCAAAAAAGTAGACTAGAACCCTGGTCTTCCTGGAAGGAAGAGAGGGAAGGAGGAGAGAGGGAAGAGAGAGGGGGAAGAAAAGGAAAGGAAGGAAAGAAAAAGAATAGAAGTTAGTATCAGAAAGAATCGTTCAGCCAGGCTCTCGGGAGTTAGAGTATGAAGTGTTCTAAACCAATGACAGAAAGTGTATCACAGATTTGGGCCACAATCAGCGACTTATCCTTGTACATAACCCAACCAGCTTTAATTTTTATGCAGCATTTTGTGAACTTCCAAGCACTGGGTCCTACCCATATGACTGATGGTCATGACAACTCACTGAGGGGGCAGGTAAGGTAAGATCCCTCGGGAGACTAAGGCCTGAAGTCAAAGACATTCACAGCACATTCAGCCAGGAAGGTAAAAGTCAACAGCCTGAGCCAGAAGGAGACCCCGTCTCTAGGAAAAATAGCCGGGCATTGTGACAGGTGCCTGTAGTCCCAGCTACTCGGGAGGCTGAGGCAAGAGAATCACCTGAGCCCAAGAGTTGAGGTTGCTGTGAGCTATGACAGCATAGCACTCTACGGAGGGTGACAAAGTGAGACTCTGTCTCAAAATAAAAAAAAAAAAAAAATACTCATCTAAGAGTTTTATCCAGCACTTTCTGTGACAGCTTCTTCTTAAGCAATGTGTTTCAGATCTGATACCTTTATTATTTCTTACTGCTATTCCAGTCAGGCCTAATTCCTTCAACCAAATCCTGCAATCCCAGCTTCTCAACTTCAGCCCATCTTCATCAGTGACAATCGTCCTTTGTAGTTTGTTCATTCGTTCTTGTGTTTGATGTGTATTTACTGAGCCCCTACTGGGGCAAACACCATGGTGAGCACGGAGTTACAGGTGGGCTGAGCAAGCCTCTCCAGCCACCCCCGCAGGGCACACCCAGTGAGTGCTCCTTAGTACGGAGCACACACCATCTCTTCATTGTAGTGCTTGCTCCGTGCCAACAGTAAACTCTCCATCATTAATGTTTCATACCAGTTGACTAGCATTCTCCTCATTTTATCCAGGCAAACATTCCCTATTCTAACCTAGAGAATGTCCCATTCCTGTTCTACCCTCAATATCACTCACTTCATAACCTATATGTTTTTTCTATGCACAATAAATAAATTATGCCTCTCTATGATAAATAAATTATTCTCTTTCCTCACGTTCAAATCTTTTCTCTTACACCTTGGAAGTGCCACTCAGCAATTCTACAGCTACAGAGTTCTCATTTGGCTTCAGTGCTTCCCCCAGTGCCCTCGGCATTTGCATCTAGCTGTGACTTTTCATGGTGTGTGTGTGTTATTGTCATTCACTGGCTCTGAGCCTTTAAAATTACTCGAGCTTTGAACCGGTATTTGCACTCCAAGTTCATAGCACCATCATTCACAACAGCCAGGAGTGGAAGCATCCTGAGTGTCCATCAGTGGTTGATGGGTAAACAAAGCATAGTGTACACATGCAGTGGAATGTTATTCCACCTTAAAAAAGAAGGAAATTCTGATGTACAGTATAGCAGAGATGAATCTTTAGGACAGTATGCTAAGTGAAATAAGTCGTCACAAAAGGACAACTAATGCATGATTCCACGTATACATAGTATGAGGAATCTAGAGTAGTCAAAAGGAAGGAAGTACGGAGAACCCTCAAAGAACTCAAACTAGACCTCCCATTTGATCCTGCAATCCCATTACTGGGCATCTACCCAGAAGGAAATAAAAATCCTTTTATCATAAGGACATTTGCACTAGGCTGTTTATTTCAGCTCAATTTACAATTGCCAAACTATGGAAACAGCCTAAATGCCCACCAATCCAGGAATGGATTAACAAGCTGGGGTATACATATACCGTGGAATACTATTCAGCCACTAAAAAGGATGATGACTGTACATCTTTTGTATTAATTTAGATGGACTTGAAATATATTCTTTTTAGTAAGGGACTCTAAGAATGGAGATGCAAGAGTCCAATGTACTCAATTCTGATTTGAGAACAATTGATACTAGTACATGGTGGAGGGAGGGGGTTTGGGGGTGGGGGGAGAAGGAAGGAGAGAAGGGGGTGGAGTCCATGGTGTGTGACACTATCGCGGGTCACCATTAATAGAGGGACTTAACCCCGCAAAAGTGAGCAGGGTAACCTGGCTCATTATACCCTCAATAATTCCCCAAACATTATTTTAAAAAGATAGAAAATTGCCAAGAGCTGGAGGGAGGGAGGGAGGGAGGAAGAGTCAGTGTTTAATGCGTGCAGGGTTTTAGCTTTGCGAGATGAAAAACGTCGTACAGATGGATGGTGATGAGGGTCGCATAGCAATGTGAACGCTCCTACTTCATCCCACTGAACTGTACACTTGAAAACGGTTAAGATGGCAAATTTATGTTGTGTGCATTTTACCAGAATTTTAAAAAATGTTTTCTAAAATTGCATATGTTCATTCCCTTTCCCTCTTCATTTGTGAGGGATTTGAGGGAACCGCCTATGCCTGTCTTATAATCCTGGTTGTTATTTATAATGTTCTCTAAACCCTGAAAACATTTGATAAACAAATATGCTCAGTCAACTTACCTGAACATGACCGAAAATCACAGGTCCTGAGAGAAGGTGAAGAGGAAAGAGGACATTCTTCACCATCAGGATGAATTTGTCCTGTAAAATCTGGATTCAGTCAAAGGCTGCACTTCAGGACCAAGATTGAGGTCCCAGGATCCCCACCCCTGGCCAGAGGGCACTTCCTTAAATAGATTTTTGAAAAATGGTGGACGCAAGTGTAATCATGAATAAAGGAAGCCTCTGAGCACTCTACAAAAAAATGGATGAAGTAAGATAGAAGAAGTGCCTCAGACTGTAAGGAAAAGTGCAAGGAAATTAATCTCATTTCTACAAAAGAAAGACGTGAGCCAGTGAAAATAATAATAATGTATTTCTTTCGAGGCCAACGCTAAACTTCAGTTGCAGATCTGGCCCGTGGTGGAACTCACAAGTCTTATTGGCAATATATGTGAGGAGACAAAAAGCAGCATATGGAGAAATACAAAAATACACTCCCCAGAGAAGCTGCCTCTTCAGATGTCAAGAAAAACTGGATGAAGCACAACAAGAGTGGCACAGCTACAATTCAAGGCCGCCCACAGAGACAAACATCAAAACTCAGGCCGCTGATTGCTGAAATAATCCCTTTCTTTATGATTTCAGAAGAAGAGTCTGGGGAAGGAAAAGATAGAGCTTGGATCATGCTACAATGTTTACTGACTCCACCCTTAAAATAGGAATTACACGTGGGAGAAAGGACCATCCCTTGCCCAGTTAGATATTTCTGGTTTCCATCTCTCCTGGGGAGCTGGTCTCTTGGCCAGCCTGACATCTGGTCCACTCTTCTGTCCTGTGCCCTGAGGATCGTGATGATAGAAATTACATCATTATTTTGCAACCTGGTAACTTAACTCAGCTCCTGGTATGTTGTAGATACACAGGAGGTGTTTTTTTTTTTTTTAATTAAACAGTGGATGACTGAAAAGAAGATTGGACAAATGGCCCTTGGTATTCTGTTTCCACTGCTGATTAGCTGCGTGACCTTGATGGGGGTATTTAACTCTGGGTATCTCTGATTCCTCACTGCTAAATTAGAGGTAATAAGAGTTCCTACTACAGAGGCTTTGGAGGATTAACATACAGGGGATGCCAAAAATATTTATACACAGTTTAAGAAAGGAAAAAACTGTATGGAAATTGTCACATTCAAGACACATTTGACTTTTGCAATTATAAGAGGTGCTCAAACGTGATTTGTATTTATCTTTTATCATTGGAATATATTATTACAATTTAAATGTAGTTTTTTTTCTTTCTTAAAATATGTATACATTTTTTGATACCTTCTGTGCTAACTGTCATGTGAGTTATAATTAAATTATACTAGTTTTGAGCATGGGGCCCTGTGAAGCACATAACTCATACATCTCTTCACTTACCTTGATCTAATAAAACACTGTAGCCCCAAGGGGACAAAAAAATTTTTTCCCAGAGTGATCGTCAATGTGGTAAATGATTTAGGATGGCAAAAAGGTTTAGATCAGGGCCTGGAAATAAATAATATTACTTCCTCCTCATAATTATTTTTGCTAAGAGATTGGATAAATCTATAGCCACCATATATTTCACTATAAATGAAGAATAAAAAAAATTCTTAGAAGTACTAATGTAATGTAAAGAAATTCAGCATAGCTACCACCTAACAGTAAAACCTCACCCTTCATAAATTTGAGGCACTAAGTCATACAGAACTACAACCATTTTTACAGAACACTAGAATGCTAGAATAATTTTAATGCATTTTAAATTAAGACATCCTATTATAACGTGTGCCATATAATTCTTTCTGTTCTTTTTAAAAATATTCGAAAAATAATTTAATTTTTTCCATGTGTTTCAGATCACTATGACTCTCATAAATCATTTATTCCTCATTCAGCCGTTTTTTATTAAACATCTATTATGTTCTCGACACCAAGGATGCAATTGTGAAATAAACACAAATTAAGTGGTGAATAAACCCTTTTTGAGGTTATATTCCTATTAGGAAAAATAAATATATACTGTATATCTACATACAAAGACTTAATGATATGCACATACATACATACAAATAAATAGATGCAAACGTAAGTATATACACAATGACACCCGTGGATACACATAGATGTACACACATAGATATACGGATACACATGTGCACAGACACACACAGATAAACACACATAAATACACACAGTAATAGATGCCTGCACCATGGATACAGGTCCATAGGCACAGATACCTGTACACACACATGTGTGGGTGTACACATACATACACACACATGCCACATCATGGGACAATGACTGTCCTGAATAAAAACGGTCGCAGAAGGCAAGACAAAAATCAGATGGCTTACATAGTATATGCAGAGATGGACTCTCTGATGCAATGACATTTAAGCAAAGAATTGTTTGAAATAATGGCACTTTGGGAAGGGACTAGGTCACGGAAGAGAAGACAGGAATGGGAAAGGCTGAGGTAGAAGCACGTGTGGAGATTCGGGGGACAGCACAGACGTGGTATTGCCAGAGAGCAGTAGGCCAGAGGGGGGAGAACAGGGTGGGAGAATATCAGGAAGGTAGACTGGATGTATAATATGGATTCGGATTTTGCTCTAAATAAATGGGAGGAGATTGCAGGGATTCTGTGCTGAGCAATGACGTGATCTGACTTGTGTTGTAGAAGTGTCACTGTGGCCAGGCACGGTGGCCCACACCTGTAATCCCAGCACTCTGGGGAGCCAAGGCGGGTGGATTGCCTGAGCTCAGGGGTTCGAGACCAGCCTGAGCAAGAGCAAGACCTTGTCTCAAAAAATAGCCAGGCATTTTGGCAGGCACCTCTACTTGGGAGGCTGAGGCAAGAGATTCACTTGAGCCCAAGAGTTTGGGGTTACTGTGAGCCGCAACGCAACAGCACTCTACCCAGGGCAACAGAGTGAGACTCTGTCTCAAAAAAATAAAAAAGCGTAACTTTGACTGCTGTGTGCATAGTGGGTGGGAGGTGGGAGGAGGTCCAGGATGAGGAAGGAGAGCCCTTAGGAGATTCTTGCAGGAAGGACCATGATTGTGGCTTAAACGAAGATTCTGGACATATGTGAAGTAGAGTCAAAGGGATCCGCTGAGGGATGGGATGTCTGAGGGTGGTGGATCTGGGGACACAGCCATATGTGATGTGCTGTAGCAGGCGTGCGGACACTTGCTTTTGTGAAATGTCCTTTATGTCAGCTTGCTTTTGTTTTTGTTGTTTTGTTTTCATTTCTTTGTGACTGAGGTAGAGTGAAATTCATGAGTGCCTGTGGTAGACTGGATTGTTTAACCGTAGCTCTGTGTGGAGTTCACAGTTCTAAGTCTGATTCCAGCAGTGAGACTCTTGGCCTCTCTGAGCTTCAGTTTCCTCCATAATAGAGGAAGAAACTTTCTAGCTTTGCAATCTGTGGAGTCTCTACCTCTCTGTGCTTGAACTACAGATTAGTATCAACTTGGTCAAAGGCCTTCCCAGTTGGTACAGTCCATTGGAACCAGGAAGGAACTAATTTAGTCATCTGAAGGAACTCAGTGATTTTTTTTCCTTCTCTCTCTCTTTTTGAACAAAAAAGAATAAATTTTAGAATTTTTATAAAGTTGATTAGCTTAGTTTCCACTGATACCAAGAATTATGCCAGAAATTTTAGGGTTCTAAACCACTTGCTACTGTACTTTTTTTATTTAAAAAGCATGTATTCTTGGGCTATAATTGGAAAGCTATAGGAAAGCTATAAATTAGTTTCATAGTAGGGCGGAGTACATTGGATACTTTTTCTTCCATTCCTGAGATACTTTGCTAAGAAGAATATTTTCCAGCTCCATCCAGGAGAAGGGAGGGGGGAAGATGGGTGGAGGAAGGGTGATTGGTGGGATCACGTCTATGGTTTATCTTTTAAGGGTACCTGTGAATCTTTCTAAATAAAGAATATAAATGTCTCAACACAATAACTAAGAAAATGACATGAAGGTTATGCTAAGCAGTTTGATGAAAATATTTCGAATTGTATATAAAAATAGCACACTGTACACCATGACAGTATCAATGTACACAGCTATGATCTAATAGAAAAAAAAAAGAAATTAAGAGAAAGAGGAAACATGCAAGTCATTAAGAGATAGCATATCAAATTTTTGAAATATATGATCACTTCCTATCAGTGATAGAATAAAATTATGTTGTCAAGCACTATAATTATTCTTTGATTAAATCAGTACTACCCTTAAAAAAAATAAAAAGCATGTATTTTGAAGTAAATTGTAGAATACATGTATCAGTCTTCTGTGTTTTTTCTCGGAGCAGCCGTACTAAAATTCTACTTACGTGATCTGTAGGGAAGGCAAGGAAAGACAGGACAGCTAAATGGGTAAAGCAGAGTTTATGGAGCCAGACAGGGTTGTGAAACCCAGCCCTGCCACTTACTGTGTGACCTTAAACAAATGATTCAACCTCTCTGTGCTCAGATTCCCCACACCTGGGGTGGGGATAACAGTAGGATTGTACGAGGATCTAGTCAGTTAATATCTGGTAAGCACTTGTAACATTGCCTGACACAGAGAAAAAGTAAATAGGAGTTCTACGTGATTCTAATTCCTTCTCTCTGCTCAAATACCACCCCTTCCTAATCTTTTAAGGAATTTGAAAGATGTTTGATATTTGAAATGTCTGCATATCTTTCAAGGAATTATTTTTAATGGCAAAATGATACCCTTGCCCTGGAACTGTAACTTACGATGGACTGTTTGTGAAATGTGCCCTTTTAAGCACCATGGATTTCCCAATCGGGAAGAATTCAGTTAATCCTGCCCCGGTCATTTATTGGCTGTACGTATTTGGGGGCAGTTCTTTCTGAGATTCTCTGCGTACATCTGTGGGATGAAGATTAAGACGGGTACTTCTTGAGGTTAGTGTTAGGATAAAAGAGATAACTTAGGCAAATGCTAGAAAATGTATGGTTTATTTCTGCACACTCAGTCAAAAGGCGTGCAACTCAAGGCAGTGCATGGGAAATTTAGCACGATGCCTCCAGGATCCAGAAGTGAACGTGTCTGTGGAACACGCATGCCCGAGAGCTGTTTACAAGAAGACAAGGGCACCCATGGTGACACTGCTCCCATGAGCAAAGGGACCCAGCAATGCCCCTGAGCTGTGGGCATTGTCCGGCTACTCAGGGTCTCTGCACAACCCCCTGCAGCCTCTCACCTCTCTGAATCAACCATGCTTTGCTTGGTGGTTCCTCCTTCCTAATTTCAGAATATTTAGTACTAACACTTGGCTGAGGAGGTGGCAAATTCCCCTGTTCAGTTCATGAGGAGCTTTTCCAAATTGTCTCTCTTTGTGTTTGAGATTTTTTTTTTTTTAACGTGGGCTTTGGATTTTAAATGCACACTTAAGAAATGGCAGCGCTATGCAACATTTCTTTATTTCCTGCTTGGTCCCATGTCACTAAGAGATAAAAGCAGCATTGCTTAGAAGTGAACACAGTCCAGGGTGTCAGGACACGGGCCCAACCCCAAGGCACCCTCACCAACCAGGAGCCTCTGTGCAGTCTTTTCACCTGTGTGTTTTCTCGACTCTGAGGGGAAGATATTGAACGGATAGTTTCTGAGATCTTCATCTGTAATGATTTGACTCCTTTATTTGAAAGGTGAAGGTCAGTGGAAGATCCCGATTCTCGCACTGTCAGTCTGGATGGAGGAGAAGAAGGTCCTTCCAGCCCCCGCTGGTGGTCTGACCTCAAAGCCCTCCCCACCAAGTTCTAAATCAATACCCTCTTGATCAATTGAGGAAGCAGGCCATCAGGACACGGAAAGGAATCATTTTTCTTTGTGTATGATTTTTTTAAATATATTTCTCTTCCTGACCTTATATTGGAAAGAGTCCTGGCCATTTTAAGAAACATAAGCAGAAAAATGAGAACTCATCTTCCACAATTTTATCTCCAGTTATAGAAAGACTATCCCAGAGACTGATGGAACTGTTGAGAGTCATGGGAAAAGGAACCATTTGTCATTTCAAAGTTAGTCTGGCAAATATCCATTGCCTGGAAATGAAGTCAGAAGTTCAGCCTCAAATGTGGGGGCTGGAGGTCCCCAACCCAGACCCAGAGCTGCCTGGTAGGAGGGGAGGATCTTTTGCCTGCAACATTTTAGATCATAATTCACTAAGAGCCATGGCAATGGAATCAGAGGTTCTATAGATTAAAGGCAACCTTTTTGGTATTTCATCAGGAATTAAGCAGCAAGCCTTTGGAAGCAGCTTTGGAAGCAGTTAGAACTGGGGATTTCCCCCTCATGTAGTGTCGTCCTGCCCAGAAGGCAGACAGGCATCAGCATCCTCTTTTTTTTTTTTTTTT
>NW_003852560.1:1707989-1708573 GCF_000181295.1 Otolemur garnettii | reverse complement strand
TCCAGCAAACAAATTGGAGTCCGGGGCTACCATGAAGCACATCTAGAATTTCATGGTTGTTTGTTCCATTTCAAATGACTTTTTGTTTTTTCCTTTGCAAAATGCATAGCATTTGTCTTCATTTGTAAAATGTAGACACCCTCCACTGTGTTCCTCCTTGCTGGAACATGCCAAGAAGGCCCCCTAGCCTTCCCTAGCCGTAGAGAAGCTACCCGTGGGCCCGTTGTGCAATTTCACAAGCTACAAAGCCTTATAACTCGGTCCTCCCAGACATTTTACAGAAACTGCCTCCAAACTCACTGTTACTAACGGAGGGATTTTTGCACACCAGCTGAGGGGAAGTTTTGTTTTTAAACTCCTATGGCGGGGCAACCTTTCATGCATGCTGTCTACCCCTGAATGTAACAGATACCCTGGTGGAGTTAGTTGGTAGAATTAGGAGGCTGTGGCTTGTTACTCCTTTCGCCACAAATGCCTCATTTCCAAGTCCGCCTGGTAACTCTGGAGCTCACTTCCCTTGGAAGGTGTCCAAATCAAAGCCACCTTTACACCACATTCCTCTGTGTCCTGAATAGTGAGATTAT
>NW_003852560.1:1704701-1707646 GCF_000181295.1 Otolemur garnettii | reverse complement strand
CAAAACTGGCGTCTTTTCAAGTGAATATCAATATGCTCTACCACTGGCATCATAGATCATTAAGCAACAAAAACACCTGCTTACTAAGCAATCCCTAACACACTGCTCCAGACAGCCAAGTTCCTATGGTTCCACTAACTTTATTTTTCCACTTTTAATGACTCCTGCTTAGTGTCCAAAGCTGTGCTCAAAGGTCACCTGCCCTAGGGCAGAAAGAGTGGACTGGCTATGTCCCTGAGCACAGCACTTGGCTCACAGGAGCACAGCCTCCTGTGAACGTGGCTGCCTCACCAACTGGACTGAGGGCTGTTGAAGTTTCACTTCTTTCCGTCCCCCTATCTAACACCAACACCCAGTGCAGACCAAGCTCTCAGTGACCCTGAGTACAGCTTGAATCAATTCTTGTAGGGAAACTTTAAAATAAAATAGAGTATTAATCTTTTTTTTTGTAGTTTTTGGCCAGGGCTGGGTTTGAACCCACCACCTCTGGCATATGGGGCCAGCGCCCTACTCCTTTGAGCCACAAGCACTGCCCTAAAATAGAGTATTTAGTTCAATGCATACACTCAGTCGTATGTGTAAGGGCAGTGCAGCAGGAAAAGCAAATGGATAGTATGTGCCAGCTCTGATTCTAGGCTAGTAAGTTCATTTTCATTACTTGGAGATGTAGAAGGTCAATGTGCTGAAGATTCAGGAGTGGGGCTAGATGCCAAGGGAGCAGTGACGTTCTACCTTAAATTGCCATCGTGACTCTACCAGGCTTCTCCTTTAAGCAGGAGTTTCATCTAGGAACGATAAAATGTAAATCTCATGCGTTCTTGCTGGCCAACCTGAGCCTAGGCAGATCTCGTCTTTCAGAGTCTCCGTGCCAGCACATTCCTATACCTTTTGTTTGAAGATGAACAGAGCTGGATCTGCCTTTCTTCCCTTCTCTTATTCTTTCCTTCAATGAAGACACTGAAACCAGAATCTTTCACAGGTTTCTATAGTCCCCATAACTGCCCGATGCCCACTCTGCACTCTGCAACACAGTGGGGGAAATCAAAATATCTTTTAGGGCAATGCGGTCCGCAAGATTATTCTTTTTACTTGGAAAGAAATCTATTTGTTTAACAACATTTCTTGACTCTCTTCTTTGCCCTCAAAGAGACAGAGACTAATAAAAGTTGTTGTTTGACCTGAGTTTCCATGAAATGAACTTAGTGCAGTAGGAAGAACATTTGTTTTTACTTGGAACAGTATTGAACAGAGAACATCAGAATACTCCTGATGGAGTGTGGGTATTATCGCATGAAATTAATTCTCAGTTGAATGTGTTCGTGTGTGCACTGGGTCACAACGTAGGATGTACTTATTTCCAAAGGACACAGTCCAAAACGTGGAAGTCCGCCGATTCACAAGGATCAATGAATGTAAACAAATCACTGTAGTTCAGGATTTAAGGAATTAAAGGAAAGGGGGGTGGGAGATTCAGTGTCAAAATAATAAGCTCCAAGGATCCAAATTGCTCAAATTGCATCATGTCCATTCCACTTGTTTTGAGTTGATGAAATAGAGTAGAAGAGAAAAAAAAAATAGGTCCATGCCGTGTGTGTGGGCACGGATGATATTTTATGGACGCAGCTGGCTGCAGATTCTAGCCAATCACCTGGCGTGAACTTGAGTTTTAACTGAGTGGTGTATTGGTTTTATATGGAGAAGCTTGTTGACCAGTTGCCCAGCCAGCAATTTCCCACAAGTGAGAAATTGGGATATTTAACAAAATGTCAGGAATCCCAAGTTTTAGTCCTATCTCTCATCACTGCCTCAAAAACAAAGAATATCCTCAGACCAAGAAAGGGTGCAGCGCTAGAGGAGGCGTGTTCTTCTCCATCCTGTTACATAACCAGGCCGCTGAGCCTGGCACAGTGTTCGCTGAATGGAGCCATATCAAATCTCTTTCCCTCCTTTTTTTGAAATTGGCAGAATATAAATATAATTCAATTGATAAAAATATAAGAAGCTCTGTGATTATGTTATTTCCATTCCAGTATTTTCCTTGATTGGGGAGCTGCAGGAGGAGCCCTGCTGTCCTTTAATAACACCATGCTCTGCTAGAAGCTGGAGCCAGAATCCTTCCACCAGCCCAGAGCCCAGTACACAAAGCTCAAACCTCCTTTGCACCTGAGAGCAGCCCCGCTAAGATTCCTAGGCCACAGCCAATGCATCAGTATCAAAAGGAAGGAGGGTGGGAGGAGGCAGCCTGGGGAATCGTTGACAACACAGTCAGTATGTTTCCTGCTGTCAGAAGTGAATGATAAACAGAGTTACCAGAAGGAAAATGTAACACTTTGGTTGTGTGCTTCACAGATCGTCCCCGAAATGCTAGTGAAACCACAACTTCAGCGTCTGTCAGTGCCCTGGACGACCATGAGACACAGAGAACACATCTTACTTGCCTTTCATTTCCATATTTGCCCTTTGAAGAATCTGTTCAGATCCAATCGAGTGATACATTTGACACATCCTTAAGGATGGATCAAAAGAGCCAGAGAAATATCCATGAGACTAGAATTGCAGCATTAGAATGAAGTTGCAGAAGTCATCAAATCCCAGTGGTCTCCAGGTCTTCCTGTTCCTGACATTACTCATTAGGCTTGAGCTGAACCGTGGAGTTGGGGGGTCAGTTCTCTCCATTTCCCTCTCTCAGCCCCAAGGGTGACAGCATGTTATATATAAGTTTCAAGTTAGAGTCTGTAGAACGTAGGTGGAGCAGAGCAAACCAGATGACAATAGTGAACTTGAATTCCAGAAAAATACCTTTGCATTTAAGAACTTAACTACAGGCTCGGCGCCTGTGGCTCAAGTGACTAAGGCACCAGCCACATACACCTAAGGTGGCGGGTTCAAATCCAGCCTGTCCACCAAAACAACAATGATGGCTGCAACCAAAAAAATAGCCAGGC
>NW_003852560.1:1694770-1704582 GCF_000181295.1 Otolemur garnettii | reverse complement strand
AAAAAAAAAGAACTTAACTACAAAATTACATAATCATTACTAGATGTTTCTCCTTCCGAATTTCACAGATGGCTAATCTTGCCTTTTACCTCAACTGTCCAATCTCCTAAGGAGGGTTAGACTTGGAGGTTTCCTTTTGCTATTTTCTTGTCCGTATCCACTGAGTGTGGTGAGTCTCCCTCATCCATTCATGCAGCGCACTTTCAGGGAGTGGTTTTAACTGTGGTCTTGGGGCGAACAGTAGCTTCTATAAAGCTGAAACAGAAGTCCACCTTCAAGAGCATACAGTATAACTAGCAAGATATTGATAAATTATATGCATAGATAATGATACTAAAAGGTAGAACTAGTAAAATGGGAAAGCTAAGGAATTTTAAAGATGAGAGAGATGACTGAGGAATGTAGGACTCAGAGAAAAGATCATGAAGTGGTTTTTGGACTGAGTCTTAAAGGCCACAACGTGTGAAACTGAGAGGACCTTCTAAGCAGTGGATAAAGAATGTGGTAGGGCATGCGAGAGAATGTTTAATGAATGGGAGGCAGTTTATTATAACCCAAGAATGGGGTCTGTCAATGGGCGTATGCACATAAAGGGGTAGCTTAGCATCAGACAACACCAGGCAACAGAACTTTAGCTTAATGTGAGACCACAGAGATCATGGGCTGAAAGGAGTGATTTGATCGGAGACAAATGTTTGTGATTAAAGATTCCAACGTACACCACAAACACCATCTGTTTCCGTGCAGTTTGGGGCAACTCTACAAGAGACAGGTATCCTGGTGGCTGTAACGGGCAAGCAGAACACGTGATGAATGATTCCCTTCTTCTGTCTCTCCTTTTACCATTCATAAAACTCTCCAAAACCTCCATGCTTATTTTGAATGCAGATAATCTCATTTGTTTTTCTCCCACAAGCCAATGAGGTTTTACCCCTTTGTATAGGCAAGGAAACCCATGCTCAAAAAGTCTGGTGATCTGTCATGTGATCAGCAGGTTAGGGAGAAAGTAGACTTGACATCCTCTCCTTCTGGACCCAGGGAATTTGCCCATGATATGACAGGGTAGCGTCCCCAGCAAAGAGTTCTCATTGTACCGCTAACCACAAGTCCTATAAAATATGATGGGTCCTCTTCTTGCAGAAATTTAAAACTCCTAAGAAACTGAGAGTTCCGAAAAATGCAGCTAGATATCCTTTTATGCTCAGAGAATAATCGAGAAAATTCAAATTAGATTAAGGAAAATGTCCAAACAAAACATCATGTCTTCTAGAAAATGAAAGCTTGGCACGGGGACAGATTTTCTACCAGGACAGGTAAAAACAAAAGGAGCCTCATAAACTCACCATCAAAGACATTGAATGAAAAATAAATATGTTATTCCATTTGATTGGCCTCTTTGGGGCGTTTTCAAAAACACTTGCTTCTCTCCAAATAATTCCATAAGATCGACAAGGCAGGTACTATTATTTGCCATGGAAAGTGAGATTATCCGGGTTAATTAATTTGCCCCAATCATTCTGGAACTAAAACCCAGCTAAGTTTTCTAACTCTTAATTCAAAGTCCCTTCCACTCTAGATCTCCATCATCATTGAAGACGTGAGATGATTAAACCATGTGTTGTCATGGAGTGTATTCAGTTTCGGACATATAATCCCTTCAGGTGGTTCTGCATATGAATCAACCACATCTTTTAAGTTTAGCTGGGGCACATCTCTGTTTGGTTTTTAGAATGCACTATCCAAATCAGAACATGATACTTGGGAGCAATGTTACCATTAACCTCCTTGTTTCAATGCTTTAAAATATTCAAGGCCAATGGTCAGAACCTCCTAAGGGTCCACTTCTTTATAGCCATCCTTTAAATGGAGAGGAGCAAAGGTGGAGTGGTGGTCAAAGAGACCAACCATTGCCATAAATCTTTGGGAAATTTGATGTTACATTCAGTAGGGGAGGTGGGGAGTAGTTCTTCACATTGAGCTCTCAGATCTGGAGGAGAAGACAGAGGCTAGACACAGCCATGGACAACGGTTTTCTCCTAGCATGAAAGGGAAGCCCCATTCACTGGCATGGCAGGAAATCCCGCCAAGGCCTCATTTTTTAAGTTATTAATGAAAATTTTTATAAATGTATTTCTTTTGTATTTTGATAATAATGCATGAATACATTCTTACTCTGAAAACTGTAAAGAAGAGAGATGAAATCAACGCCTCCTTTGACCCGCGCTCAATCCCACTCTCCTCCCTAGAGGTAAACACATCCATCAATTTTGGGTATAACCCTCCAGAATGCTGTCTATACATTTACCTATATATTACGTGTGCATTTAGAAATATACAGTTTTGCTTTGGCGGTGGACCTTTTTATGTCTTATTAAATATATTAAAAAGTCAATTAGGACACTGTGAAAATTCGAGCATTAACCCCATTAACCTGATTTCTATGCCCCATAACTCATTGATGAGTTCATCAGTGGCCTCCAGCTCTCACAGACTTCATAGGACATTGATTTTGTATTCTTAATCATCCCCAAAGAAGCAATCTGGTTTCACAATTCCAGTTTAAGTCCTCATAAACTGATATTCAGAGGGAAGTGACAGGTAATACACAAAAGAATTCAATTCTGTGACCAAGTAAATGACCATCAGTGTTGAAATGTAGTCTACTGGCCTGGAGGAAAAGGCTTAGGCAGCAGTGGTGGACACCGGTGACCTCTGCCAGGATGTCAGACTGAGAATTGTTCCTGAACAAAACATGTCCTCATTCCAAGAAAAGAAGAAACCAAAATGTTTTAAAGATCTGATTTTAAAAGCCAAATCAAAGCCTTCAGGACAATAGAAATACCATTTCACATTTATGTATTCCTCCCATTGTCAGTTAAAATGAGAAAAAGAGTAACAACAGTGTTTTCTTTTCAGAATTTCCAGGAGTATTTTGATGTGTAGATGGTATTCAGAAAATTGAACACAGTCACTTTGCGGTTCGTTTCTTTGTGATGAATATTCATGGCTGTCACCCTGGCATATGAAGCGATTGTCCCTTGATTCATGGCGCATGTGTGGGCAGCAGCAAGCACTGAGAAAGCATCATAATTTTAGGCCATTTACAAAGGCCCAGCTACCGCAGCAGATTGCTGAGAAGCTATCCGCTTACTTTGGACTTCACCCTGACTCTCTTGTCTGCATTGAGACTGACCTAAGCCATCTTCTTTAGTCATGAGTCATGATTCAATCAGAATCTGTGGCACGGCCTCTCGCTGACCTGTAAGGATTGAGAATGACTTCCAATGCAATAGACGCTTAATTCTGATCCTTCTCTTGGAATGAGCCTCTCCTTGAGTGATACTAATGTCGTATGTATTTGATAATGGCCCTTGGGTGACAATTTGATGACTCTCAGAACGCACCATGAGCTACCATGCTCCAGAGATGAATGTATAAGAAATGAGGGATTTGCTGGGGCATGTCTGACTTGATATTACATTTTGGTAAAACAGGATTATGTTCATTTTCAATGACCTGGTGGAATTCACTGTAGAATTTCATTGCAGATTCACAGACTTCCAGTGCTATCTCTAAGGAGGAAAACTAGATTGGAAGACTCTATTACTCACTAATTTGCTATTTCTCATTATGCCCACAGATCTCAAACTGGTTTCCTGCCACAAAAAGAAGTTCTATGTGGTTAGAAAATGGAAAGGTCATGGGACATGGTCTCCTAAGTCCATTGACAATTGAGGTAGAAATTGGGTTCCAACATTTTCGGCTGACCCAGGCCCCTTATGACTAGCTGCCTAGTCATAAGTGGTGTGTGACATTTAACAACAGCTTTCAAAGCATCAGCAGAACTGGCTTCTCATATTCCTTTCCAATGGGAAGACAGTGCCAATGATAGTTTCAAAAGCCCCCCACAGTTGTCTCCATCTCACATGGCTGAAACCTGGAAGTAAGCAGGCAAGAATGAGGAAATGACTAAGAGGGAAACTGTGCAAAGTGAAATTATAAAATAATGAAACTTTGTATCTGGAAGGTAACTTGGAATTCATTCATTCCAAGTGCTTCTTATCTGGTGGGGCAGTGGGGATACTTATCATCAAAATACTGGGCCTGTATAGTTTGACAGTTCCCTCCAGGTGGCCCTGAAATGGGCCACCCTTCATTATATGAGTGAGGTTCAGAGATATTAGAAGATTCACTCAGTGTCATAGAACTTATAACAAAGCTAGAATTTGAATCCATTTCATCTATCTCCAGGTCCTGTGGTTATTGCATATCACGGAATTATAAATCCTGCATTTTTATATCCTGAATTTTTCTCTTTTGTTGGAGGTGGGTGGGGAGAGTTGAAGGAGAGAGAAACGGAGACAACTTCCAAATACATTAGAAGAACACAGAAACATCTAGGTCAGCCGTTGCCAACATTTTGGCACCAGGGACTGGTTTCATGGAAAACAAATTTTCCCACTGACAGGGAGTAGTGTAGTGGCATTGGGTTCTCATAAGCCGCCAGCAACCTAGATCGCTCAGATGTGAGGTTCAGAGTAGGGTTCAAGCTCCTATGAGGAGCTAATGCCACTGCTGAGCTGACAGGCGGCGCAGCTCAGGCGGTGATGGGAGTGATGGGGAGTGGCTGTAAACACAGATGAAGTGTCACTGACTCACCTGCCACTCCTGCTGCCTGGCCTGGTTCCTAACAGGTCATGGACTTGTACCTGACCATGGCCCAGGATTTGGGGACCACAGATCTATGTCACCCCAACACCACACACACATACACATACGTACACACATTTTAAACACAAAGCATAGCAACAGATTTGAAAAAATGTTAAAATAACATTATCCTATCTCAAGAGCTCTTAGGTTTCTATATCCATAGCTGCCATCCAGGATTCAGGTCTTTGTTATTCCTGTGACCAGACTAAGTGTCTTTCTGCTTCCAGGCAATCCATGGTCTTGACTATCCTCCACATCATAGCCTAAAATTTTGAGGTAGTCATCTTCTTACCACACACCATACAAGGACAAAATCCCTCATGGAAATTTCTCGTCTCAAGTTGCTTTTGTTGCTTTTTCTGGATTTTACTCTGTCTTTCTAGATGATAGAAATGGACTGCCCCCAAACAAGGGCCCTGCTTGGGTGACTTGGGCTTTGCTCTTCTTAATCCTCCTACCTATACACTCATTATCACTCTCCCTATGGCCATTTACCAAACTTCTTCCCACCCTTTAAAACCTAGCAAGAATTCAGTATGGGAGACTTACCTTCGACCTTTCAACATAGAGTTTGTAACCCCCAGGGATGGCACTGACCTATGTTCTAATTATTTATGGACATTTCTTAACCAAATCTATTAGATTATAAACTGTTAAATTCTCATTTTTTCTTGTCATTTCTCTAAGGACTCATCATTTGCTTTGATATAGCAGATTAGCTGGAGGCATGAATGGGTGAGCAGTAGCCTTATGTAGGCAGAGTAAGAAACCCAGAAGATTAAGTTACCCGTCATATTTAGATTGATGCATTGCCCTGACTCTAGTAGTAAATGAAGAATGTTAACATCATGGTGGGACTTCTATACGTTACCAGCTAAAAAACTGATTGTCTGTCTAGATACAAGTAGCATATCATTCCTTTCCTAAAAAGAGTAAGAAGCAAGTAAAATTTCAAAAGCCAGGATTTAAAGGTATTGTTCTTATCTTCCTTTTCAACAAATCCTGGATGGGCAATTTGTATAGAGGATTATTTGCCAATTTTTTCCCCAACGTTGTATATGAGTATTCCATATATAGAAGTGTGTGTGTGTGTGTGTGTGTGTGTGTGTGGTTTGTTGTTTTGAAACATGCATACATTATGGGATGTCTAAATTAAGCTAATTAACAAATGCATTGCCTTACACACTTATCATTTCCAGTGGTCAGAACCCTTAAAATCTACATTCTTAGCAACTTTTTTTTTATTTTTTTGAGACAGAGTCTCATTATGTTGCCCTTGGTAGAGTGCCGTAGCATCACAGCTCATGGCAACCTCAAACTCTTGGGCTTAAGTGATTCTCTTGCCTCAGCCTCCTGAGTACTGGGACTACAGATGCCCGCCACAACAGCTGACTATTTCTTGGTTGCAGTTTGTCATTGTTGTTTAGCAGGCCCGGGCTGGGCTCAAACCTGCCAGCCTTAGTGTATGTGGCTGGTGCTCTACTCCCTGAGCTATGGGTGCAGAACCCTTAGCAACTTTTAAGTGTACAATACATTATTATTAATTGTAGCCACCATGTTGTACCATAGATCTCTTGAACTTCTTCCTCCTATCAAATGAGATTTTATATCCTGTAATCAGTATCTCCCCAGGCCCCTCCTGTCCATGGAGTATCTTTCTGACTGAAGTTTGGAAGGTGTGAGTTAGGAAGTTCTGTATATGGATGCAAAAAATCAAGGTTTAGGAATCTGATGTTGTCAATGAACTTAATATGAATCATGAAAAGGACTGATTTGTTTTTTAAGGCAGATGTGATTCCAAACAACAGGAAAATAAATACAATATCTAGAATAAAGAAGGTGGTAGTATAGGCCCTTACCACATAGATCACAGTACACCTTTTAACTCTAAGATTACTGGTATGTGGCAGAGGAGGTAGTCAGCCCCATGCATCTGACTGGAAGGCCCAGGGTCCAACCCCAGGAACTAATACCCATTTTGGTAATTGTGGGTGGAGGAAGAGGAGGGATGGGAGAAAACACAGACAGAGACCTTGCAGCGGGACAAAGCGGAGAAGACTTACAGGAAATGACTTAAAGTTTTTTCCAACTCTCAGATTGAAGCAGGATTTAATCTACCACTGAAGGATTAGACTATTTTAAGAAGGTTGATCATGAATGGGTTGAATGGCATATTTGCAGATAAGAGGTTGTAATCAAATCATAGTAAATCTTCTCTTAAACTACACGCAGTAGCAGGGCAAAGAAGGTACACAATGCCAGTGCAAGAGCCAGTTATCAAAGATGCCCTAGGAAACTGTAGGGAAGACTTCCTGCCTGAGGTGTGGAGAGGGTAACTACCCACAGCCTGGGACCAGACTAGGAGTTCCCACGTGCTGGCAAAGTATTGCTTTGCTTTCATTTGACTTTTAACCTGCTAGGTTCATTTTTTGTTTTTCTTTCTCTTTTTCCTTTTCTGTTTTTCTTTTACTATTTAATTGCCAAGACTTTAAAATCAGAGCATTCAATTTTACAGGCTTTTCTTGAAAAAGCCAGCCTCACTGAGCTTGAATTCACCCCCAACAGACTTGTGTCTACAGCAGGTTCATCGTGGCCTGTTATACACTGTCATCTGTTTGGGGATAAGGTAGTTACTTGAGCCTGGACCCAACCTTTGTGCCAGCTTTAAGAATATTTGTTAAGTTGCTAGAGTGCTCTAAATACACAGGTCATCATTTTATTTCTGAAACAATTTTACTTAAAGAGATATTTAAAAAAATTTAATAAATCTAAAGGACAACAATGACAAAATAGCTGAAAGTCTGTGTCTCATCCACCAAATTATAGCCTGTGGCCTGTTTGACACGTACAGGACAAAACTTCCACTGTGGACATTAATGTATCACCGCTGGCCATTCATTTCCAGATGGGTCCTTGCTTATTCCTTTTAACTTTATTTATTTTGACTTTTCCAAAGAAGTATCCATCCCAAGGATTGCCTTTATGGAAATGGATCTTAAGTGCTTATTGATTTTACAGAATAGAAGTTTGGTATAAAGTAATTGGTCCATAGATGGATAGGCGGGAACATTTTTAAAATGTACACTAGTCAAGTTACAACTGTTGAAGAAAAAATGGTATCTCGATAGGCTTTGCTCAAGTCAGTGATTTTAATGTGAATCTCAGAACTTTTTTTTTTTTAATGCTGTGATTTAATAGACGTTTTCTGGGCCACGGCTCCTGTGTATAACATAAATCCGCACTTTGTTTCCTTGTTAATTTTCTTTCTGACATAGATGGTAGCATCAATGTCTGCTTTATAGGAAATGTCATAAAAAAGCTTTTTCTTGCAAGTGCTATAACAAAAATTATATTCTTGGGACCACTGTCATTACTGGCTGTTTGAGACTCGAACATTTATCTAGACATAAAGCAAAAATTATTACTCCTAGATGATACCTGGTAATTTGGGGTTATAAGCTCAAAAAAGTCTGCTGGACTTTATTGAAATTCAGTCAAAATGATTGCCTCCATATCCCAGAAGGAAAAGATTCTCAGTCTGATGCACCAGCGGAGAAGCCGGTAAAAATGACTACAGAGCTACGGGCTCTGTCAGGTGCTGAGAAAAACTGAGGGCCAACTTCTCCCAAGCGGTGAATGAGCAAGAGGCAGAAGTATATGGACAGTCCCTGACAAATAGTAATTCAAAGGTACAGTAATACAAATTGACATTGCCTACAGTGAATTATACTGAAGGAATGCTCAAGGATGTTAATGAATGTTATACCATTAAAAAAAAAAATCTATGGTCACATAAGTTTGAAAATACAGAGTTAATGAAGCCCAGTATTTTTGTTTATTATAGGGTTTCTCTGAGCTGTTATTACTATGAATGATGAATTCTGAGAAAAGTATAAGTGGCATACTTAAAAGAAATTCAGTATGGATAGAACATCTCTTGAAATGGGTACTCTATGTAAAATAGCTATGTATTGATTAGGATTAGATTTAGCCACAGGAGATAGAACATTAAGCTTCAGTAATAGTGTCTTATTTCTTTTACACATATATATTTAAAAAAAAAAAGCTTAGAGGCAGGCTAGGACTGACATAGTATCTCTGTATTTCTGGGAGAGACCCACACTCCTTCTAATAATCTGCTCTGTCCACCACAGAATATGATTGCTGTTGTTGTAGCCCAATATGGCTGCAGGAGCTCCATCTATCACATCTATATCTTAAAAATAAGATGAAAGTGAGAGTAATATGCCACCTTTCTTTTAAAAGAGACTTTCCTTTAAAAGAATCAATACTTCCTTTCGCTTCTTATTGGCCAAGACATAGTCCTGACTGCCAGAAAGATGGGAAATGAAGTATTTCCATTAGGTGGTCATGTTCACAGCTGAACACGGGATCTGTTTATTTCAGAGAGACAGGGATAATAAACATTTTGTAGGCCACTAAAATCTATGCCATACCTCAGAAATCACTAAAATAACATGTAAACATTTGTATTTACATAGATTCATTTAAGCATTATTTTAAATTGCTTTGACTTTTTTTATTCATATGAATTGCTTGAACCCATAACTAAAAAAAAAAAAAATCTAGAGGGACAGAATATAAGGTTGAACTATATGGGGAAAATAAATAAAGGAAAAACAACTACAAAGATTCAGGGAACCAAGAAGCTGATCTCATTGAAGTAGACAGGAGGAAGTTACCATTTAACATGATCTCCCCTCTCAGATTGAAAGCGCCTTTTTGTTAAGACTTCTGTGTGTACATTTGCCTAATTGTTATAGATACATATATCCAGCCATGGCCAGGGAGACCGTGTCTGAGTTTTCATACCTACCAGTAATAAAATTAGTTCTGATTCAGCTAAAGAATCTTAAAAAAAATCTTCATAAGGACACTTGCACTAGACTGTTTATTGCAGCTCAATTTACAATCACCAAAATGTGGAAACAGCCTAAATGCCCCCCAACCCAGAAATGGATGAACAAGCTATGGTATATGTATATCATGAACTACTATACAGCCATTAAAAAAATGGAGACTTTACAGCCTTTGTATTAACCTGGATGGAAGTGGAACACATTATTCTTAGTAAAGCA
>NW_003852560.1:1693048-1694244 GCF_000181295.1 Otolemur garnettii | reverse complement strand
GTTACAACTTGCTGACTGCTTGGTATTGTGGTAAGTGGTCTATACAGGGCTATTTTAATTGCACCCAAACTTTATGGACACCTTGTATGGATTATACCACTGTATAATATATATACATATATCTACACGTATATGTTACTTTATCCTCAGATTTATCCCCGTTCTTTCAAATGGAAACTGGTGCCCAGAGGCTTAATTACTTGCCTAATGTCCACATCTAGGAAGTGGCAGGTGCAATATTTTCTTAATTTCTGATTCCCTGTGCCCTATTTCTCCAATTTAGAAAGAAACTATTCTTTTGTTTAGAGGTATTTATATCAGTTTGGACTTATTTCTGCCAGAGAATTTCAATATCCACTGTTCACGTAGGACAGAACGCAGGATGTCATTGTTTATTACTAAGGATAGGTAGAACGCAGCTTGACCCATTAAACTAGCCGTGGTATAAATGCATTACGGTGTTTCCACAGCACGCACGGAACATACTTCTGAACATTCTTGGTCCTATAGGATTAAAAATAATTTGACCATCTACAAATAACTTCAACAGTAGTTGCAGTATAGTTAGAGTTTTCCCAATACATTCTCCATTTTCACCTCGGAGTCCTCGATGGATTTTTGACAATTTATGGAACGTTAAGCAATTTTAAGAAAAGGGATTGAATGTGAGTTTCAGCTGATGATATTAGTGGTGGAGTGATGATGGAATAAATGGTCTTTTAAAAATCAACATCTGTTCCTTATGCATCCTCTAGTTCTATCTGCTTAGTTTACAGTTCAGGCAAAACCGGGGCTGTTTTTAGCAAAGCCAACACATCGATGGAGGAAGACACTGAATACCATTCTGATTTTGCATATTTGCTTCTCCATCCCAGTAGTCTCCGTTACTGGGGATGATTCAAGCCTCATTGTAGCACAGAGTTAAGAGCAACAGGGACCTTCTTCCATCTACAGACATTTCCTATTACAGGTGCGGCACATACGTGCCTGGGATCAGGTCCTAAAACAAATATCAGATCCCGACTTCCTCTCTTTGAATACTAGAAAAATTTTCCCGAAACACACTAGGATAAAATTCAGATAGTTAATAAAATATAAAAACATAAACATTTACATTGAAAGCCAAAGTCAGGCAGGCGTTGTGGTGGGCGTCTGTGGTCCCAGCTACTCGGGAGGCTGAGGCAGGAGACTCGCTT
>NW_003852560.1:1690184-1692270 GCF_000181295.1 Otolemur garnettii | reverse complement strand
CACAGCAACCTCCAACTCTTGGGCTCTCGAGTCTCCTGCCTCTGTCTCCCAAGTAGCTGCCACCACGGGCGCCCGCCACAACGTGCAGCTATTTTTTGGTTGCAGCCGTCATTATTGTTTGGCAGCCCGGGCTGGATTTGAACCTGCCAGCTCAGGTGTATGTGGCTGGCGCCTTAGCCACTTGAGCCACAGGCACAAAGCCTGAACTCTGGTTTTCTTAGTGAAATGTATGTGCTCCTTTTTTTTAGAATTGATGTAAACTTTTAATATAAATGTTAAAATTCCTGAAAAAGTACCCAATATATGTTTGACCCTCAAACCATGTGGGAATTAGGGGTGCTGACCTGCCAAACAATCAAAAATCCTATATAACTTTTAACTTTCCCAAAACTTACCTACTCATAGCCTACTATTGATCTGAAGCTTTTCTGATAAACAATCAACCCTTGTTTCTTTTATTATTAATACATGTATTATATACCGTATTCTTACAAGAAAGCAAGCTAGAGAAAGAATGTGTTAAGAAATCATAAGTAATAGGGTGGTGCCTGTGGCTCAAGGAGTAGGGCGCTGGCCCAATATGCCGGAGGTGGTGGGTTCAAACCTAGCCCTGGCCAAAAACTGCAAGAAAAAAAGAAAGAAAGAAAGAAATCATAAGGAAGGTAAAATGTATTTCCTATACATCCTCACTGTCTTCACATTGGAGAGGCTGAGGGGGAGGAGGAAGAAGAGTGGTTTGCTCCCTGCCTGGCGGGGGAGGGGGCAGAGGTAGAGGTAGAGGTAATTCAAGTATAGGTGGACCCATGTGGTTCAAACCTGTGTTGGTCAAGAGTCCAATATATAGTTTTTAAGAAAATGTTGTCTTATCTGCTTTCAACCAGTCATCTATGGGAGAGTAGGTTTTCAATTGTGGGATATGCCTGCTACTAACAATATTATTTGCTGTCTGTTATCTTTAGTAAGAGATTAAAAGGTATTCATTTAATGTTATAACATAAAGTGGCTCTACCATCCGTGTGTTTATATTAAGTGGGAGAAAAATAACTTCTGTCTCCCAGATTATGGACACCCATGACACAGGCATTTATATATCTCTCAGAAATCCTGAGATTTACTGTCCTTAAATCCCAAAGGACAGTGAAGGTCCAGAATTAAGGGAATAAACCAAAGCTGTTCTGGCTTAGGAAAAATAATATTGATGAGGGAAACTCACTTTTCCTGCTTTCTAGGGAAGCACATAAAATGAATCGCATGAATGAAAAATTATACTTCATTTCTCCGAGTAATGGCAATGTAGGAAATTTAATCATTGGTCTCCAAAATTAAAGAACATTTGAAGATGGCAATCTAGAGCTTTTTAGGAGTCTTCACTGAGAAACAATTAGCTATTTAAGTTGGAATTTTCATCACTCTGTAAGATCCTGAAAATTCGAAGCAAAAAAATAATTCTTTCGGTGTTTTTATGTCATCTTCCAATATTATCTGGCAGGAGCCGGCGAAATCCTAGAAAGAGAGGCTTAAGCTTCTCACTGGCTTTCCCCGCTCCCCTTGAGAAGAAACTATTCCATATAATGCAATTGTGTCATAAATGAAAAAGGCTGTTAAGGATCCACATTGGGCCATGTTTGATTAAAAGCCTTCCTGAAACATATTAGACATCGACATCCTTTTTCAAATAGGAGATAGACCCCAGCGCTTGACACCTCCTTAGGGACCCAGGAGCACCATAAGCTCCTTACAGAAGCAGCAGGTGTGGGTCTCAGTGGGGGGCTAGAGCATGATTTATAGACAGTGTTGCTGCCATCTGCTTGGTTATTGACTATTTATTTGTTTCTTTTCCGTAAAGCTAGTCTGAGAAAGGGATGGTGTCCTTACCTCCAGGGATGATTTTCCATAAAAAGTTGTTTCTAAAGGACAAGCTTTCTTCCAAACAGCTTTCCACCCATCTAGTAGACCTGGTTTCTCAAAGCCACCGGCAGCTGCATTGCCCCAGAGCTTCTCAGAGATGTGGACTCTCAAGTCCCATCCAGGCCTGGATTTTCACCAGGTCCCTGGCTGATTTGCAGGCATTGTGAAGTTTAAGAAG
>NW_003852560.1:1686678-1688720 GCF_000181295.1 Otolemur garnettii | reverse complement strand
AAAAATTGTAAACAAAAACACTTTAATTATTTTCTGTAACCTAAAGTAGATAATAAAATCATTAGGTGAGTTCGTATTTATGTTTTTCTCTTTTAAAACCGTAAGATAATTACAAATAATCAGCAACCTCTTTCCTCCCCAAAGCAAATATGAGTTTCAGATTATGTAGGTGGCAGAAAAATTGGATTGGAAAAGGTTTAACTGTAACAACGTGAGCATGGGCTAGCTAGTCGATTATAACCTGAGCCTGTGGTCCCCTCTGGAGAATTCTAAAGTCACGTCTAGTCTCATGGTCATGGTGAAATACTTACTTCTAGTCTCATGGTCATGGTGAAATACTTGTGCACACATAGCTATCAGGCGTTTCTACCCAAGACCTCAACTTCTGTGTTCTGTGAACAACATTTTAGATAGAAATAATACCACACACTCCCAGAGAAGGAGTTTTCACTTGTAACAAAGACCCAGATGTCTTAACTCCCATGCCAATATACATTTTTTGTGAATAATGTGAATGAGTAATGTGCTTATAAAACTTTGGGTCATGAGCAGCCAACCTAAATCTTTCCAGCTGTCCATATTTTATCAATATTTGTCAGATACTCCAGGATTATTTAGCAAATACTTTGCAATTCATGTCATAAAATATTTTCAAGAGATGAACTTAAAATGAAAAAGGTTACTGCTTCATAGTATTACTATAGAAAATTCGCCATCGTTACGCATATTCTAACTTATGTACTGATATGTTAATTTTTACTTCTATCTTTTCCTTTTAATCTCTCTCACATAAAAATTAATATATTCGGTCAAGGCTTTTTGAACTATTGAACTTTTGTTTTTCTGAGTTCAAATGAATGTATTATTTTTCTTTTATTGTTTTTTTCCTACTCCTTGAGGTTTTATCTTTGTTATTTTTTCATCTTTTTAAATTGAATGATTCTGTTAGTATAAAGAAATCATTTATCATGAAAAATTAATCCTTCCAATGAACTTTTATTCTCATCCAGTGAGTGAGTTTTCATTTATAAATACGTATTTTATTTGAACATTCTTTCCATGATAAATTATCATTATTATTATTATTATTTTTGGCCAGGGCTGGGTTTGAACCTGCAACCTCTGGCATATGGAGCCAGTGCCCTACCCTTTTGAACCACAGGCACCACCTGGTAAATGAATATTTTTTAACATCTAAGGAATTAGAATTTTAGAATATTTTAAAATAAATTTCTAGTTTTATTAGAGTAAATTTAATGGCAGATCTTGTTGTAAATGTATTTTTTAAATTTGAATCTCTCTTAAGTTTTGGAAAGTAAATATAACATGCTGATACTTTTTTCTTTTTTCCCCCAATGTCAATAGTGTATCAGTGACTTTAAAAATGTGATTTCTAAAACTCTTAGAAGTGATCAAAGAATACAGCAGCGTCTCAGGTTACAAAATCAATACTCACAAATCTGTAGCCTTTATATATACTAACAATAGTCAAGCTGAAAAAACAGTCCAGGACTCTATTCCTTTCACAGTAGTGCCAAAGAAGATGAAATATTTGGGAGTTTACCAAACAAAGGATGGGAAAGATCTCTTTAAAGAGAATTATGAAACTCTAAGGTAAGAAAAAGCTTAAGATGTTAACAAGCTCATGGCTGGTATGTTTTAAAGCACCAGTATCATACTTTAAAGATCATGAAAAAATAATACTTCATTTTATATGGAATCAGAAAAAACCTCGAATAGTGAAGACATTACTCAGAAATAAAAACAAATCAGGAGGAATCACACTACAGACATCAGACTATGCTATAAATCGATAGTGATCAAAACAGCATGGTACTGGCACAAAAACAGAGAGGTAGATGCATGAAACAGAATAGAGAACCAGGAGATGAATCCAGCTACTTACTGTTATCAGATCTTCAATAAGCCACTTAAAAGCATCAGTGGTGAAAAGACTCCCTATTTAACAAATGGTGCTGGGTGAACTGGCTGGTGACCTGTAGAAGATTGAAACTGAGCCCACACTTTTCACCACTAACTAA
>NW_003852560.1:1669739-1686088 GCF_000181295.1 Otolemur garnettii | reverse complement strand
ATCCTTCAATTCCTCTACTAGGTATATATCCAGAAGACCAAAAATCACTTTATAACAAAGATATTTGCACCAGAATGTTTATTGCAGACCAATTCATAATTGCTAAGTCATGGAAGAAGCCCAAGTGCCCATTGACCCATGAATGGATTAATAAATTGTGGTATATTTATACTATGGAATATTATGCAGTCTTTAAAAAAGATGGAGACTTTACCTCTTTCATGTTTACATGGATGGAGCTGGAACATATTTTTCTTAGCAAAGTACTTCAAGAATGGAAGAAAAAGTATCCAATGTACTCAGTCCTACTATGAAACCAATTTATAAACACCCACACTTTCATATGAAAGCTAAACCCAATTATAGCCCAAGAAGAAGGGGAAAGGAGAGAGGGAAGGGAGGGGAGGGAGCAGAATGGGTGGGAGGAGGGTATTTGGTGGGACCACACCTACAGTGCATTTTACAAGGGTACAAGTTGAATCTACTAACTGTAGAATATAAATGTCTTAATACAATAACTAAGAAAATGCAGTGAAGGCTATGTTAACCAGTTTGATGGAAGTATTTCAAATTATATATAAAACCAGCACATTGTACCCCATAATTGCATTAAGGCACACAGCTATGATTTAATAAAAAAAAAAAAAAGTGATTTCTAGCCAAATGTAGGTAATAGCTATTTTGTTGTTACATAAAAATACTACTTTTCCCTATAGAATAAATGTAATCTCTAAGTTCCAATATTTAAAAACATTGCCTTTTCCTTTTTTAAATTTGAAAGAAAGAAAAAATGAACACTCTTTTACCTCTTGTATTTATTGTGTAAAAAATAAGCCAGTATGTGCGTGTTTCCCTGCAAACTCTTTATCTTCAGGAAATATGTCTAATTTACCTGTATATTCATCTTCCTCTCCTTTATGCAAAGGTTCAATATAAAATCAATATTTATCGAATTAGATTAAGTGAAAAGGAGACAGGATGATGGAAGAAATTACCTCTTGCCTTTCAGCCATGAAAACATTAATTTTCAAACTGATCTTACTGACCTTTTTTCTATCCTTTTCAGTAGTGCAAAGGAGGTGAACTACATCTTGAAGAAAAAATTTGAAAAAAGAAAATAAGAGGGAGGCTATATTTTGATTTGTTTTGAAATGAGCCCCTCCTTAGTGGAGAAGTTAGGAACTGCTCTGTGTTTTTAGTTATTTTAACGAGTATACTTACAGAGCTTTAAGGCGACTGTATGTGATATTTTATTTCAGGTGTACGTCATGATAAGAAATCTAAAAATTACCTGATTTAGGTAAATTTATTGCTCTTTTTTTTTTGCAGTGCTTGGCCGGGGCTGGGTTTGAACCCACCACCTCTGTCATATGGGGCTGGCGCCTTACTCCTTTGAGCCCCAGGCACCACCCTAAATTTACTGTTCTTTAGAATTTGGAAATGTGTAATACAAGACAGGCCGAAGAGGCAATGTAAAGGAAGATAGTATCAAAGATTATATCAGAAACAATCTGATCTTATTCCTCAGCCCCTCCGAACATGAAGTAGTTCCAGATTTACTTGTAATAGCCATTTATCATTTTGTCATTCATTCATCAAACACTTATTGAGCTCCCATATGCCAAGCACTGTTTTCAGCACCCGTGATGTACCAAAAAACACAGCATCACCCTGGGGCTTGCAAGTGGGTTTCTAGACAAAGGGATGACTCGGAGCAAGGCAGCACAGCATCCTAGGTGTTTTATTCCTGAAAATACACATGAGAAAAAGAATATAAAAAGAAGGGATACTAGCCACTAACTGAAAGGGTGGCACTTGACCTGCAGAGATCTCACAGACCACCAAGGCTTGTAGGAAAGGTCTTTATTGGTGAGAGAGGCTGCAGAGCTGCACCAAGGAGGAGAGAAAAGAGAAAAGAGAGACCAAAAGAAAAGCGCACCCTTATATAGGTTCAGTTAGGGGAGGTCTCAGAATGATGACGGGATGGTAGGATAGCCAATAAGGAGTTACTGCTCTGGCGGGAAGAGCCGTTAGGGGCGGGTCATAAGTTTGAAATTTTCAGCAGGTAATTGGGACAGGGAGATGAGATAAGTTTTGTGGCTGGGAGATAAGGAGATGTTTAGTGGGCAACTCCCTGTGCCTGGAAAAGAGCTGTAACTTGAAGAGTGAGACAGCTAGTCTCACTAGGAATGTATGTACTAGGTATGTACATACTAGGTCTGTTGAAAGCAGGAAGGGGCTTTCTGGTGAAGGGGCTCTTCTGGGGCAATTACCTAACACTAACAGGGGTACAATAACAAATCATAAATGTGGCACATGATACAGAGGCTGAGAGATGGATGTTGATTTCCAAACGTCTGTTCCCTGTAAGGAACCATGACCAGCGCGAAACATGAGTTCTCTGCTGCGACTGATAGCAGGGAAAAAAATATACTTCCAGAGGTTTTACTCATCTGTTCATTCTAAATCATGGTGGTCATTAGAAATCGTAGAAATATTTTCCTGGGTGAAAATGGGGGATTTTTGCTTGAAGCCCTGGTCTGTTTCCTTCATCTGTTGACAGCTCAATCCTGAATGAAAGCAAAAGAATCCAGATAGGTGGAAGGCATTTTGAAGTGAATTGCTTTCTTTCACAAATTGCACTGCTCAGATTCAAGAATAAAAGCCATTTCCTACTTTTTGTCACGTATTTCCCTCGCTAGGTATCAATCAGATGTTACTTCATTCGTAAAGTCTGCAGTGACTTAACAGCTTAATGATGCAGTTGTTTCTGGTAATGCCTTTCACTCTTGACTTTGCAAATTGAAATATGTTGTATTGATTGAGATGCATTAAGTGCTTTAAACACTCTTCAGCACAACCCACCTAGCTAGCATTACTTAGTAATGCCAGCTTCCACATAAATGATGGCTGTCCCGGAGAATAAATCCCGGCCTTCCCATAATGGCTTTGTCATGGTCAAAGTAATCATGAAGTCATATATTCCCCGAAACGTTTCTTTCTAAGTATTTGAGCAAAAAATGACAGAGGGATTTTCAGGTTGGAAGCTGCCCCTTTCTGATCAACAGCTTCATGGGAGACTCATTCAGAAACTGTGGAGCTCCATTTTACGCCTATTTTTACTTAAGCTTCAGATGAATTGCAATTTCCAAAACCACCACCTTCTGAAACAGGTTGGGTGGTGTATTCAGAGACCAGAGCAGGAGGTGTTCAGGCCCAGTTTAATGACAGCGGAATGACCATCAGAGCTCTCCTCATATGGCACAAAAAATATGCGACAACAATGATGAACACCGCTCAGCAAGACACCACCACACATGCTCACGAACACAGCTGCAAGACCCACTGATACATCAAGGTTATGAAACCTTCCTGAATTGTTGCCAACCTAAGTCCACGGGAGCAGGTTCATGAACTTCATTGTTAGACTCGATGAGGATGAGTTTGTGAACTTAACTCATAGGGTTCATTTTGTGGGTGGGTGTGTATGTGTGTGGGTATAGGGGTGCAAAAAATGAGTACACATTTTAGAAAAGGAAAAAGTTGTGTTTAGGCCGGACGCAATGTCTCATGCCTGTAATCCCAGCACTCTGGGAGGCCAAGGCGGGTGCATCACCTGAGCTCACAAGTTCGAAACCAGCCTGAGCCAGAGCAAGACCCTGTCTCTAAAAATAGCCAGATGTTTTGGTGGATGCCTGTAATCTCAGGTACTTGGGAGGCTGAGGCAAGAGAATGGCTTGAGCCAAATAGTTTGAGGTTGCTATGAGCTATGATGCCAGGGCTCTCTACAGAGGGTGACAAGTGAGACTCTCTCTCCAATTGCCTCATATAATTTTGAGCTTTTGTGTATGTTTCGATTTTTGTTTCATAGTAAAAATTATATAACATAGAATTAACACTAACCATTTTAAAGTATAAATTTCAGTGGGATTTAATACATCCACCATGTTGGTAACCATCACCATTTCCTAGTTTCAAGCCATTTCCAATCCCCTAAAGGAAGCCCTGGGCTCATTAAGCACTTGGTCCCTCCCTCCCGGCTACTTTCTGTCCCTGTGTATTTACCTAGAGTGAAAGTTTCACATGAATGGAGTTGGACAGCAGACGCCCATTGGCTCTGGCTTCCGGTGCTCAGCGTACTGTCTCTGAGATCCTTCCTCATGGTGCTGTGTATTCCACTTAGTGAATGAATAATCCAGTGACTGCAAATACTGCCCTCAGTTTGTTCATCAGTCCGTGGATATCTGAATTATTTCTACCTTTCGGTGATTATAGATAATGTTGCTGTGAACATTTGTGTAAAAGTGTCACATAGAACTGCCTTTTCATTTCTCATGGATATAGGTCTAAGCGTAGGGTGGCTGAGTCTTATGGTCAGTCTGTATTTAACCATTTGATGACTCTCCAGATTGTTTTCCAAACTGGCTGTGGCATTTTACAGCCCTACTAGCAGTGTGTGAGGGTTCCACCTTCTTCACATCTTTGCCAACACTTATTTTCCTTTTTTTTTTTCATTTTTTCCTTTCCTTATTTTCAGTTTTTACCCCTTATGGCCATGAAATAGCATATCTCATCGTGTTTTTGACTTGCGTTTTTCTATCAATATTAATAACTGAGGTTGGGCATCTTTTTCTGGGCTTATTGGCCTTATGTTATTTTGTTGTTGTTGTTGTTGTTGCAGTTGGGCCAGGGCCAGGTTCGCAACCCCCACCATCGGTATATGGGGCCAGTGCCCTACTCAGTGAACCACAGGTGCTGCCCCTGCCTTATGCTATTTTTAAATAAGCATTGGTTGAAAAAAGAGGTTCATATTTATGCAGTGGGCGGCATGTGTTATTAAAACATATGAATACCTATATTTCTGCATTTAAAGAAAGCACAGTAGAAAAGTGTACGAGCTTTTGGAACGTGAAAAATATTATAAATGTGTTTACCTCATCCATTAATTACTCCTAAATGTATACATATAGATTGCATATCCCTTATCTGAAATGATTGGATGACAATGTTTTGGGTTTGGAATTTGGGGAGATTTGGAGTATTGACATATACGTAATGAGATATCTTGGAGGTGGGATCCATACCTAAACATGAATTTGTTTAAACTTTACATAGATACTGTATACCCATAGCCTGAAAATAATCTTATACAATATTTTTAACCATACAGTGCATGAAACAGTTTGTGTTATATACTAGTAAGGAACTTTCCACTGGAGATCTCATGTCTGGAGCATTTCAGGTTAAGGATGCTCCACCTGTACCAAGTAGTGGGGCAGAATTGGGAAATCAGTGTGTACAACTAAAATTTTTAGTGTCCAATACACCGGTAACATGGTTTATCAAAGAAATCTGAAGTCTTTCACATACACTTTAATCCCCACCAGCTGGAGTCATATGTATCTACTATTTTGTACTTACGATATCCTTTGAGGACTATTCTTATTAGTAATAATTATAGGGTAAGAAAACCAAAGACCAAAGAAATGTAATTGCCAATACCTTATAAGTCACTTAGTAGGGGATCTAGGACTAAAAATTAGTGTGTTGTTTTTTTGTTCCTACCATTAATGTCTATGATTAACATCCCGTAATACTCTATTGAGTATAATCCATAAGTCAGGCTCTCTGATCAACCACAGGGATTGGAGGCTGTGCAAAAACAAGCTATGGGGCTTATAACAGAGAAGAGAACAATCAGTCCAGTAACCACACAAATAAATATATGATCACAATGGGGGAAAACGTCTCTGAAGGCACACGTTTTGTTACTACGAGTGCCTAGAATGGGAGATTGACCTTGGTGAAGGATCAGAAAAGGTTTCCCCAGGAGGTGATGATGGAGTAGAAATTTGAAGGAAAATTGTATGTTGATCCAGCAAGTTTGAACAGAAAGAACATTCCAGGCAGTGAAAACAATACAACTACACTGTGGTGAAAAGAAATATAATCGGTATTAGGGACTTAAAGGAGACCGAGGTATTCCAATGCAGAGATGGCCCAGAGAAGGAGCTGAGAGGTAGCAATGGTCAGCCACGCAGGGTCAGTGGGGCATTTAATCGTCTGTGGGACCAGAGGGGCAAAGCTGGGGTGGGAGAGGTTGAGTGACGTGTTCAAGGTCGCATAGACTTGTTAATCCCCTAGACAGCTCCTCAGGAGTGAAAGGAGTTGTCTAAGGCCTGTGGAAAGTTCCCTGAGACATTCAGATCAAGATCTTCCAATCTGCTGTTCCTTTCATTTTGATTTTCCTCCCCAGTTTTTCTTAGTTCAAGTAAATTTTAGTAATTGATAAAACTGATCAAATAATAATAATGAATAAATGCCATGTAGTAGAATGAAGAGAATGGTTTGGGGAAAGACAAACAATTTTTCAGATGGGAAATGACATTTTCCCAAATAGGCCTGGTTTTTGAGGCTGTTGTGTGGAGTCCAGACTAGAGCTACCTACAGAGTTAGAAGAGCCTCATGCAGTAACCAGCGCAGTCATACCTAGACCTTGGAATTCATCAAGTGACAATTTGGAAGACATTATGTTATTACAAATTTTTTTCCTTGCCAAGTCTCAAAGGAAGATAGAACATGGGGGAAAAAAAAGATTAAAATTTAAAAATAGCACTTCGGGGCAGAGATTTTCAGGTACGGTGCGTTTGAACATGTAAGCAAATAATCGAATTTACTGTTTTGATAGTTATTAATTTGATTTCTGTAAGTGGCCTGTTACTTAGCAGGATGTTAAGAAAATAAATATGTGTAGACTCCCAGGCCGCTTCACAAAGCAGAGAGCAGAACAGAAAGCTCCCGGCCTCTGAATCGCCTGAAATGCAGCCTACACTCACAGAAACTGCTTTACCTGTTGACTATACGCGCCCATTAGGTCTACACGGGTCAAAGTATCCAGTGAAACTGAGACACACTTTAGGGAAACAGCTACAGCAGTTTTCTAATGTATTGTCGGCCTTATTCTAAATATACAATGATACATAGAAAATTCTCCCTACTTTGACAATAAACCTGTACTGAGGAGTGGTTTTATTGGCCTTGAAGCTGTAATGAGGTCAAAGGATGGGTTGGTCAAGAAGTTATGGTGCAGGGATGTTCGAATTTTCCAACACTGCTTCCTTGTCAATAGACTAGACGTGTCATCTAAGAGGACCTAGTGTGATCACTCATCCTATCTATACATCTGTGTAATTTATTGAGAAATCTCGCTAACTTTCTCTTGTACTTACGGAGTAGGTTACACTATCAGGAAGCTGCATCGATTTCAGCGTCTTCTCTGACTTTGCTTAAAACACACAAACCCTTGTGAATGAGACGGATGATGCAGCCTGGAGAGTATTGTGCTGTCCCCTTTCGGCAAACCAAAGAGGGAAGCTGATTTACTGCACAAAGCTGTCCTATGCTTTCTAGTCCGTTCACACAGTGGAGTGTAACACAGTCATAAAGAGAAGGGACCTTCTTATAAAGGGGGATGGAATCTCCTCCATGGTACATGATTACCTGAAAACAGCAAAATGGGGCCCAACAGCTGTGGTACATAGAACCCTCCACTTGTGTTAAAAGAAAACAATGGGATATTTCATGTTGTCCATATTCGATATCCCGTTGTCTCTGTGTCTATAAATCCAGTGCTCCCTGAGCATGTGACACTGTTCTGCGTGTTTGAAAACTGAATCCCCCTGCGGGAGGTAGGCTCCTAGTGGGTACTAGGAGCAGGTCATTTTCTAGGTGAGGTTGAAAGTCATGTGCAGGTGCGTGATGTGATGGAAGAATCTAAGACCATTCCCAGAGAAACAGGACGCGTCCTCCAGCACAGTCTCCAGCCATGTCCACGGGGGCCCGGAGACGGCACAGCACCTCCTATTTTCTCTCCTGTCCAACTAGCAAAGTCCCAGTCCCCAGTCTCCTCCCAGTGATCAGTGTTGATTATGCTTTGGAGGGGCGTGCTGTGCCCTGTCTTGTGTTTAGCCAGTCAGGGACCAGACATGGAAGAATAAGAAGCAGGGGCCCAAACCCCCTGCCGGCATGCTCAGGGCATCCTGCTCCCATGACCTTTCCCTCTGGTGTCTTCCACACCCTGAAGAAACAGGAAAGGCAAACCCCCGAAGTCGCTTACAGGAAAGTACTACTGTGTGGTGAGGAATTAAACTGCACAGCCACGGCCCCTGTGCAGTCAGAGAGCAGAAGGGAACTCTGGCAGCAGGACGCTGGGGTGGCCTCTTGTGACCTCAGAGATGATGGTGTTCAGGGCACTCTAGGACAAACCTCCACCGGGCACATTGATTTCTCAGCTGTCATTACCGCATTTACTCATTTACATGGCGTCGCTGGGCTGCCACCCAGGGGCCACACAGAGATGCTTCTCCATCACTCTCATGGTTTCTCCCTCTCTTTCTTTCTCTCTCTCTCTCTGTAAGTGTCTGCCCCCGACTTGTTTTTTTTATTTTTTTTGCCCTGACTTTTAATGATAGTTGAGGTAAGTACAGAGAACTCAAAATAAGCAGCCCCAAACAAAGGCCACTTTACTATCACTTTTAAGCTGTTTTCTCTCACCCAAGGCTTCAAGCCTGTCCTCCACCCCTCCCAGGGAGTTCTCACACCTGTTCTCAGCCCCGTAGTGTACGGGTGCCCAGTGGAATCAAAGGAGACCCAGGGCTCCTCTCCACCACAGAGTCAGCTGGACCAGGGACGGCCCCTGGATTTGCTCCCAGCCCTGCAGGGGCAGTAGATGGGTTCATGGAAGTGTGGTGGGTGCTGAGAATAGAGTCGGGTCTGCCTGCAGGCCCTGCATTCCTGACCAACCATGCCACGTCCAATCCCTAAGCCTCAGCTCCAAGACTGATAACATATTAAACAAATACACCTGAGGAATCCTGTTTAAAACCTTTGAGGTCAGTCAAGTTCCCTAGAAGCAGAGCCTGGGACTGGGATTCCTCTACCCAGGAAAGGGCTAGAGCCTGAACTGCACCCCTGAAAGGGGCCCGCCCTGAGACTGGGGTGGGGGCACAGCTGTGAGGGTCCACCCCAGCACAGCAGGCAAGGGCGGGGAGGGCACCTGGGCAGGACAGCCAGCAGCAGGTGCCCAAAGGAGCCACAGGACCTGAGCTGGAAGCCTGGGGAGGCTTTGGGGGAAGATGGAATTAGAACCTAGGGTCCACTGGAGCCCTGCCCAAAACAACCGGAGAAGGCAAGCCAGGCCCTGAGGACAGGCCGAGGGTTCTTTCCCACAGCAGGCTCCAGCCTCTCCGTCTGAAAGGAACCCACAGTCAAAGGCAGTCTGGGAGCTCAGAACATGGTAATTAGGCCATTAGGTGGGGCGCTGAATTCACTTCACCCTGAGGCTTGCGGCTTCCTCCAAGCTAAGCCTGTAAGTGGCCTCTGCCGGGACTGCAGAACCTGCCACGGAGGCAAAGTCCCCTGTGGCCTTGCTCTGCCTGGAGTCACAGGTCACACCCTCCTGAACAAGCACATCCCAGCACCCAGCCTTCACCCCAAGATTTCCTCTCATCCTCCGAGCCCCAGACCTTTTAATTTGTCCCTGTGGCGGCATTATTGCGTGTTTGGTGTATTACCTCTTCATTTGCAGGTATCCTCGTTTGCCTAAACTGTGACCGCCGGTGGGGACAGGCTGTCTAAATTTCCTTTCATGCCTCCTTGGCAGATATTTATTTATGAAGCCACTCATCATTGGACTGTCAGAGTGGCCGAGGTTTCAGGCATCGGGGACAGCAGAGTCTGGAAAAGAAGGAACATTCGGAGTCACTTTCAAGTCATTGATTTTTGGTTTGGGGCACATTGCCTTGTCTTCAGAACAGGTCCTGTGGTGTGTATTGTCCCTGCTGTAACGTGTCCTTTAAGTTTGGGGCCGTTCTGCTGTTCTCGTGTCATTCCTGGGCACTTGAACTAAATAGGATTAAGGCACATTCTATGCGGTGCCCTGGGAAGGTTCCTAACGTGTAAATGGCACGGTCTCTGCACACAAGGAGTTTATTATCTAAAGAGGGAAAGAATGGGCATTTGTGTGCAATGCTGGCCAGGAAAGAGGCCAAGAAGTCCCGTCTCTGTCCAGTCACATGTTTACACACAGGGAAGTTAAGGGAGGTGAGGAGTGGAGAGCTCAGCCTGGTCCATGGCCCAGGTGGGGGACAGTTGTCCAAATAAGTAGAAATGCCCCTTCCAGGCAGGAAGGACAGATGAAACCTTGTCTGTTGGTTTCCTGTGCAGGCCTCAGTCTGTCAGATGAGGAGGATTAATATTGTTTGTTGAGTGTCAGCAGCGTGCCAGACACCCAACGCCGTCCCTTCCTGGGAGCGGGAGACAGACGAACAAGGCAAACACAAATGGATCAGCTGACAAGGTGGCCCAGTGTCCAGGTGAGCAGCTCCAGAGTCCTGCCGCTTGCTTTGACTGTGCATCCGGGGATTTTCCCCCAAACTTCACCTGGTGTTCTGGGAAGAAGTGTCTTCTCCATGTTGGCCATTCCTTCTGGTGACACTTCCAGCATGGCTGACGGCCCTTCCTTCATATTAAAATGTAGATCCGGTCCAAGGAGGCCCCATTTTTCATACATTCTCACTGGTGCATTAAATAGGTGAGCGACAAGGAGCGAGCTTGTGTGTATCCTCTTTTTGACTCAAATGACATTCATTCGCTTTCGCCTGAGGCGTACCTGAAAGCGACATTCGCTTCAGAGGAGCAGGGATTAAAAAAATGATTAACTACAGAGGCGACCTTGGGCTTGGCGTCTTGCTTCACCCAGACTCCGGGCTGGTGCTGCCCTGCCCTTCCTGACCCCGGCCTGTGGGGTCTCCGCTTTGAGATGCGCTCCCATGGGCTCTGCAAAGTTATGGTGGTAGAATTACTCCAACGTTGCTAGCAAGAGAGACGGTCAAGAAAAGAGGAAAGTTGGCGTTGTAATGGGATTGATTTAAATACATGATGTTACATAGAAAGGGGTTTTCTTGGGCAGAAAGATGGCAGGATATCTGGGGTGAACTACAGTGCAGCCTGTGGGGTTATGATGCTACTGTCTGTGTTTTATGTACAGTTTAAATGGAAGTCTGTACTACAGTCAACATCAGTCCTAATGCCTTATTGGTGGCCAGTTTCTTCTGCCCTCGGCTCTTTTTTTTTATTAAATCATAGCTGTGTACATTAATGCAATCATGGGGTACATTGTGGTGTTTTCATATACAACTTGAAATATTTTCATCAAACTGGTTAACACAGACTTTGTGTCAGTTTTCTTAGTTATTGTGTTAAGACGTTTATACTCTACTTTTAGAAAGATTCACTTGTACCCTTGTAAGACAAACCATAGAGGTGATCCCTCCAATCACCCTCCCTCCACCCATCTGCCCCACTCCCCTCCCCTCCCCTCCCCCCTCCCCAAATTCTTAGGCTATAATTAGGTTATAGCTTTCATGTGAAAGCTATAAATTAGTTTCATAATAGGGCTGTGTACATTGGATATTTTTTCTTCTATTCTTTTTATTTTATTTTTTTATTAAATGATAGCTGTGTACATTAATGCAAACATGGGGTAGAGTGTAATGTTTTCATATACAATTTGAAATATTTTCATCAAACTGGTTAACATAGACTTCGTGTCATTTACTTAGTTATTGTGTTAAAGCATTTATACTCTAGTTCTAGAAAAGCTCACTTGTACCCTTGTTAGACAGACCATATGGGTGATCTTTCCAGTCACCCTCCCACAACCCATCCACCCTTCTCCCTTCCCTTCCCCCACCCCTCCCCATATTCTTGGGCTAGAATTAGGTTGTAGCTTTCATTTGAGAACTATAAATTAGTTTCATAATAGGGCTGTGTACATTGGATACTTTTTCTTCTATACTTGTGATACTTTGCTAAGAAGAACATTTTCCAGCTCCATCCATGTAAACATGAAGGAGGTAAAGTCTCCATCTTTCTTTAGGGCTGCATAGTATTCCATGTTCTTATTGGTTAGTTCATTTGTACTATGTCCCTGCTGTTGTAATTTGTGCAGGTACAGAGGGCTCATAGACTTCCTGTGACATGGTTCCCAAAGCTACCCAGCCTAAAAGAGATTCTCGAGCACTCAGGCTTTCTGCCTTACACCTTAAGTAAGTGCCTTAACCTAGAATGGCTGCTGCTTTCCTCGTGCATAAAAGGTGGCATTCCCACACATTGGCCAAATACCAGGGCACACTGAGAATTTTAACCGGGTCCAAGAATGAAAGGGGTTCCTGGAGTCACGGATATGCCTGTATTTATACATGGCCGTCTCTATGTTTTCCTAATACATTTGGACAGTTGTGTTTATTGAATTCTTAAAATAGAAACAGAAACAAGTGTTACTGCGTGTTGTTCTGATAAACTCAGCAGAGTGGCTGACACACTTCTCCTTCATCCTGGCCACCAGTCTCCTGGGGCCCGAGGGGAGGGTGTCCCTTGCCCAGGTGAAGCCTGTGTCCTCGGCCTGTGGTGCTTGCTAGACACCAGATCAGGGCCAAGCTCATATGTTTAGAAAGGTGGCAGCAGAGTGTGGTCAAAATACACATTTTCCATGAGTCAGAAGGTTTATCCTTTGTCCCTTAACTGCTTTCTCATTTTAGACTGAAACCCTACAGGGTTCAGTTGTCATCTCTGTAAAATGAGGGGACAAACTGTCATGTCCCAGAGCTACCTTCCAGCTCAGACCTTCTATGACAAATCATGGCACCAGTTACATCCAAGAGATGTGTGGCCCTGGTCTAGGCCAGAAGTGGGAGCAGCTATCCTGAGAAGCGAGACTCTCCCCACAGGGAATTTTCACAGGGCTGATTTCGGGTTCTATGTGTGGACCTGATCTCAGGACCGGGCTGCCCATCCTGAACCCGACATCGGGTCCACTTACAAACAACGGAGGCAAAATGATTTTTATCCAGAACAACTGAAAAATGGCAGGGTATAACACAAATCCTTGCCTGAGGCAGCCTTCCTTAAGCCTTATTCATCTGCAATCTACTTTTATAAAAGAAACAAAAATAAGGGTAAACATTATAATACTCGTGAAAATGTCCAAATATCAGCAGGAAGTATAAAAATCAGAATATAACATTGGGGCAGCCTGCAGTCAAGCTAGACTGCAGAGTATTTTTAGCATCCTAGGTATGTTTTTTCAAGGAATATACATACTGTGAGCGATGTCATGAACAGACCTCAAAAATCAGCAGGCTCTGAATCCCTGAGAGCATAAAGCCACCTGCACCAAACAGTATTTTAGTCTGAGTTTCTTCTCTGGTTTAGTTTAAAAGTTTTGCAGAACCACCCTCCAGGTTTTTGTTTTTTTGTTTTTTTTTTTCCTAAACTGCGTGCAGAATCCAGGACCGGGAGAAGTTGTCTCCTGAATGCCCTTTTGAAGTGACCCCAGTCCAGGAATTGGTAGAAAAGCACAACTAATCATGCCCCCCCCCCACGTAGTTGGGTGAATCATGAGTGTGCCAGTGCACACGTGGACTGCACCTCTGAGCACACCCAGGGCATTCCCGGCTAGAATTGTGACCAAGCTAAAACCCCACCACACGGGGAAGGTGATCAGCCGCACAGTAACTTTCTGAACAAACTTTGCACCTGCCACTGCCTGTTGGAAAACATCTGTCAGATCTCTGCTATTGCAGGTGACAGTCACAACTCTCAGGCTGTGCACTGAGCTGTCTCTCTGCCCCTCTGGGCCTTTCCACATCTCCCCCCAGGTGACCCCTCTGCTGCTGTTACACTTGTCTGGTTTTCCTGTCTGTGTCCAGCATCTCTGAGCCCTGCCTTCCCTCTGGGATCTGAGAAGTAGCTCCAGCCCAGCTCAAGGCCCCCTCTCCCCCATGCTGGCCCCTCCATTCATTATCAGGTTCCTCCCCAAGGCATCCACTGAACTCTTAGCTGGTATCTCACACATATCCGGTGTCCAGGCTTAGACCAGGAATTTTACATACATCATCCATTTTATCCTCACAAGAACCCAAAGAGCTAGGTTTTATCCCCATTTTATATTCAAGAGGACAAGTGCCTTGTCAAAGGTACCAGCCCTACTCTGTGGAACTGGTTTGGAACTCAGTGCCGTTGAACTCAACTTGAACTTGACCTTGTGTGGGCTTTCTTGCAATTTTAGTTTAGTTTGGGAACATACATGCCGTTGAGCCCTGACCAACTTGAGTTTGAGCTGTATGGGTGTTGGTTATACTTAGATGTTCGTCAACTGAGAATCAAAACCCCAGTATTCAAGGGATGAGAAGGCTGGATAAACAGAGAGTGTTTTTCCTACTCACTGGTTCCACAGGGCAAATGGTGGGGCTTGAATATGCTCAGAGTGTGGTAACATCAAAGGTCCTGGAACCAATCCCTTGCCGTTAATAAGGAAGGGCTATCTGTACACGCACATCTCTATTCACGCAGAGCACACACACACACACACACACACATACACACATACTCTTATACTTCAGTGGCCCGGGTTAAACTTAAACCTAAAAGCATGGTCAGTCTAGCATATCTTTGTATCTGATTAGCAAAATGTCTAAAAAAGGTCGTTGTGGATGATTCAATCTTTTGAAAAATCTATGTTAATGTCAAGTTGATGTCATATCCTGCAGAAGCATCACCGGCATTAGAGACATGATTTTTGCCCTTCAGGACCCACAGGCTTGAAAGCCGATGAGCGCTACAGAGAGCAGGACAGGGCTCTGTGGCAGAGGTTGGCAAATGTTTTCTATAAAAGATCAGCGAGTCAATACACATATTTCAGGCCTGGCAGTCGTAAGATCATTGCTCCAACTGTTCAACTCTGTTGTATTGCAAAAACAAACACAGACAACACCTAAACAAATGAGCCTGCTGTGTCCCAGTAAGCTTTGAATGTATGGACACTGAACATTGAATTTTATGTACTTAAAAGTAGTCACTAAATGTTGTTCTTTTCATTTTATTTTCAAACCTCTAAAAACACACAAACCGTCAGCTCATAGGCCTTACAAAATAGCAGTGTGCCTGTTTTGGTTCCCAGGCAAACTTGTCCCTATGCAGTCTATTAACAATGGACACCTTACTGAACTGGGTCTTTTTCTTTCATAACTTTTTTTTTTTTTGCATTTTGAAGTTTTTGTTTTATTAAATTGCAATCCAACATATATTTTCCATCCCTCACTATATTATTGTTGTTGCTTTAAACCAGAGTTTAGTAATCTGCATTAGCACATGGGCCTGATCCAGTTCCCAGTCTGTTTATTTTTGACCCGTGAACTCAGAATATTATTTTTATATTTTCAAAGATTATTTTTTAAAGAAAAAGAATAAAGAATATGCATCAAAGGCCATATAGGATTGGCAAAGCCTAAAATACTTAGTATCTGACCCATTGCAGAATATGTGGATTCCCTGCTTTAACTATCAATAAAAACTTAGAGTTACTGGGTGGCACTTGTGGCTCAAAGGAGTAGGGCGCTGGCCCCACATGCCAGAGGTGGTGGGTTTAAACCCAACCCTGGCCAAAAACAAAAAACAAAGAATTACCAGTGGATTTACCTTGTCAGAGTTCTGTACTTCTGTCATTTTTAGGTTCTACCTCAGGTCATTTTCTTTCTGTCTGAAACAGGTTTTGTAGGATACCTTTTAGTGCAGAGCAGCCGAAAATTCATACTCTTCATTGCTGGTGGATATTTTGCTTCCTATAAAATTCTACCCTGTCAGATATTTTTGTTTTTATTTTATTTTTTTTAGATTTTGTCATCATTTCTTTAAAATCGGCTACCTGTATTATTAATACTATTTGATTTATTTTCCTTTTTGGTTTCTTTTATGAATTTTCTCTTTGCCTTTGATTTTCTTTTTGCCTTTGATTTGATTCATTTTCCTTTTTGGTTTCTTTTATGAATTTTCTCTTTGCCTTTGATTTTCTCCTATGAATATACTATAGTTCATTTCTTTTTTCCTTGTATTTAGCTACATTTTATGTTTCATATTTATAAAGATTCTTGAATTAAAAATTTGATGCCTTGAAATAGTTTTAGAATATTCTCAGATGTAATTATCAAAATATTATTTCTAATCCATTCTTTCACTTCCTTTTTTTTCTGATATTCATTTATAGGTTAGAGTGTTACACTAGATTTTCTATATTAATTTTTTAAATTTATCTATACATATGTTTATTTGGTTTCCACTTTTTGCCTTCACAAAATTAAAAAGGCTTAAACTTTTATAACAATAACAGTGTTTAAGATAAGGACTAGAAACAAAAACCTCATAAAGAACAAATGAAGATAAATATATTTGGAAAAGAAATCAGATGATTGCCGCAATGAAATATTGAGCAATAATAATAATAATGCAAAATA
>NW_003852560.1:1656870-1669132 GCF_000181295.1 Otolemur garnettii | reverse complement strand
ATTTACAAGTTGAATTAAAAATTATTTTTTACTTATAAATGAGGATGCAATATCCTAAACAACATATTTACAAGTTGAATTAAAAATTATTTTTTTTAAATGTGGATTAATTTAAGTTCTCTATAGATCCTAGTTATTAAGCTTTTGTCTGATTCAAAATATGCAAATATCCTTTCCCACTGGGTAGGTTGTCTATTTGCTTTGGTTTTGTCTCCTTAGCTGTATAGAAGACTTTCAGTTTAATTAAATCCCATTTGTTTATTTTTGTTATTGTTGCTATTGCCAAGGCAATCTTCTTTATAAAGTCTTTCCCCAGGCCAATATCTTCCAATGTTTTTCCTATGCTTTCTTTGAGGACTTTTTTCATTTCATGCTTTAAATTTAAGTCCTTTATCCATCTTGAATCAATTTTTATGAGTGGAGAAAGGCTCGGGTCCAGTTTCAGTCTTTTACATGTGGATATAGAGTTCTCCCAGCACCATTTATTGAATCAGGCGTCTTTCCCCCAGTGTATATTCTTGTTTGGTTTATCAAAGATAAGGTGGTTATAAGTTGTTGATTTCATTTCCTGGTTTTCTATTCAATTCCAAATGTCTATGTCTCTATTTTTGTGCCAGTACCATGCTGTCTTGACCACTATGGCCTTGTAGAACAGCCTAAAATCTGGTATGGTGATGTCCCTGACTTTGTTTTATTACTAAGAACTGCCTTAGCTACATGAGTTTTTTTTTCTGGTTCCATACAAAATGCAGAATCATTTTTTCCCAAGTCTTCAAAATAGGATGTTGGTATTTTAATAGGAATGGTGTTGAATTGGTAGATTGCTCAGGGAAGAATAGACAGTTTAACAATTTTGATTCTTCCCAGCCATGAGCATGGTATGTTCTTCCATTTGTTAAAGTCCTCTGCTATCAGCAGAAAAATCCTGGCAGCATGAAATACCAGTCCAGAGCAACCCCTTTAAGGGACCATGAGGTAGCTACAGCAGAGGATTCCACCTACAAAGAAGTGCTAGAAATGAACTGGGTCTTTTATAGTGATGGCTATTATCTTAAAACAATATTATATAACCATTATTCCTTTACATTCATTTTTGCCTCATATTATCGTTCTTCCAATATTGCCATCTACTTTTGGATTAAGCATGTTGGGGGAGATTCATAACAATTGGTCAAAATTAACTGAGAGTTAATGTTTTTCTATGTACCATTTCTAATGGTTTCTCCTAGTGTTTCTCCAAGACGATGTGAAGTGAATTAAAGAAAAGCAACTTACATTCATTGCTCCTCCACCCCCAAATCAGAGCACTTGTTGGCCCCTGAATTCTCCCCCTTGGGGGCAGTTTTATGAAACATTGAAAGAAGTAAATAGCACCCCCGAAACTTAGAAACACCATAACCTTTTGATTGGGAGGCTGGGGGCATCCCCACACCTTTCCCACTGGTGATGTTCTGAATGGCTCCACTCTGGTTTGTTATTCCAGACTGAGGAGTGGAACCTGTTCCGTTCATTTGTTCACCGTCAGCTCTCTTCTAGATGTTAGTGGTACCAGCACATTCCCCAGTAATTATTTGGATGACAACCTTCATTTTAAGGACTCTTCCTCTGTAGCTCCACAACTAGTTATACACAGAGATAGGGAGCCTATACCTTTCACGCTGATCTCACTGCTAAATGTTAAAAGTACCAGTATCCGGTTGTTGTTGATACAACACTACTTAGGGCTCTTAGAGAGACCAGGTGGGGGTAGTGAAGCAAAAAAGGAGAACTGGTGAGATGCCCAGGACACTCAGGGCACCCAAGGGCCAAAAAAGAACTGGAGTTTTGGTGAACTCTTAACTGGGACTTGGAAAGCCATTGAGACCAAAACACTTCTGTATTTTCCACTGTGCCTTCGCCTCCTCTGCAGACCATCTCTCTCCACATTTCTACATCAGTGGTGAGCCAGGGGTGACATCCATGATTGCATATCCGCCTCCTGGGTGCATGAGTCCAGGCTCCGTCAAGCCACCTGCTGACTGCTATTCAAATGTGCATTCCTGGGAGAGTGAGCGCTAGCTGACCTGTTCTCAGCAATCATATGCCTCACCAGCCCAGGATTAAACAGCAGAAACTGGGAAGCCATAGGGATTTTTATGGAGGTGACTGTACATTTGGGGTATGCTATATATAAATGTACAAGGACCTATCTGGGTTATGCCAACAATCAGCTCCCTGGAGTTTACTCAGCACTCCCTCCGTGACCCTCACTTTTATTCACTTAGCTGTGGGTTCGCCAAAGAGTTTGCACAAAGCAGGCACATGTGCAAGCAGTCATCTGCTTACTGGACAGCTCTCAGGAAAAGACATAAATGTTATTTTGTTTTCACCTTCCATGAATCATAGTGTCTTCAATGGGGAGAGGAAGTGTAAAAGGTCTGGAAATCGGTACATTAGAAAAGGTTTACAGAAAATAAAGCAACTTTATGTTAAATTGTGCGCTCTCTCTCTCTTTCTCTTTCTCTCTCTTGCTCTCTAAAAGACAGGCATGACCTACACACACATTGTAGGTCATTGTGGTGGCTTGCAGTTTTAATCTGTAAAAGGCACTCACAGGTAACTTAGATTCCAGTGGATTATTCCTTGAACTCTTTTTATTTTGAAACAGCAAGGCATTTTTCTTTAAAATCCTATGGGAAGTTGGGGGCCTTAGAGGAAACCACAGTCCTATTTTTTTTAATGACTAAAATAAGCTGGCATGTTGGTGCATGCCTGGAGTCCCAGCTACTCAGGAAGCTGAAGCAGGAGAATTGTTTTGAGCCCAGAGTTCAAGGCCAGCCTGGGCAGCATAGCAAGATTCTGTCCCTTATTAAAAAAAAAAAAAAAAAAAAAAGAATGATAAAGTAAATTGCTTTTAACTACAAAGGAAATTAACTGGGGAATAATAACATTGGTTGCCATTTACTTAGCACCTGCTGTGTACCAGACACTTCTGTACATTATTTCTAACTTGCAAAATTGCTATGGAAAGATAACGTCTCCATTTTACAGATGAAGAGACTGAGGCTAAGAGAAATGAATTAACTTTCCTAAATCTCCAGATTTAAAGCCACACAGTTCTGTGAAAGAACTCAAACCAGATGTCAAGTACTGCGTCGTGGGTCTTCTTATGATGGGAAAAAAATCCATCATTTTTTATGGAAAGTATTATGTACCATACTGGGTATCTTCTCAGAATTTCAGAATTGTTAGATTTTTTTTAAATTTTATTTTATTTTTATTTATTTATTTATTTTTTTTGGCCCAGGCTGGGTTTGAACCCGCCACTTCTGGCACATGGGGCCAGCACCCTACCCCACGGAGCCACAGGCACTGCCCCAGAATTGTTAGATTTTTTTAGAAAATAAAATCTCTCTTCTCTCTCCCCCACTCCCTGTATTCACTGTGTAGTTTGATGGACTCTAGGGAAAGGGGAAGATGAAGTCCAGACTTCTACCCTCAGATGATCACAATCCCGGGGAGGTGGGAATCAGAGGGACAGTTAAGATGCAGTTGGTTTTATCATTGCCATGTGAGGGCATGTGCTGGCCCCTCCGCAGCTACCCATAGGGGCATCTAATTTAGCCAGAGGAGGAGGGCTCTGTGTCATCCTGGAATTGACCAGATGACCGTGGAAGGTGAGACAGGACCTTGGAAGGTGAGACAGAGATAGAGGACAGAGAGGATGAATCTGCACTCCTGCACACCAGGAGTTTTCAGTCTCAAGTGTGCCTCAGGATGACCCAGAGGGCAGGTGTCAGCATGGATTGCTGGGTGTCACCCCCAGGATTTCTGACTCCGCATTCTGGGTAGGGCCTGAGAATGTGTAATTCTCTTAGGCGACCTGGGTATGCAGGTGCCACAGGACCTCCCTGTGAAGCCCCGCCTGCAACAGCACAGCCGGAGCCTGAGAAATGGGCCGCGCTTTCCAGGGTTTATCAATTTGGTGTTTATATCCAAGAGTAAGCTCAGGGACCAGTTCTGCATTGCTTATGTGTATTAAGACAACCATAAATCTATGCGGTTTCTTTCCCCCTCCCCCTAATCTGAAAATTCCCCAGGCAAGGAAGCCCTGGAATCATTGAAGTGACAGTCAGGTTCCCTGGGGAACAGGCTGGGCCAGGCCAAGGGCACTTGACCCACAGACATGAGCCGCTGCAGCCTAGAAGTGCCTGGAGTTCAGAAGCCAGGAGCCAGAGGCAGAGAAATACAAGGCTAGTCACCTAGAATCTGCCACACTTCACAGCTTTATGGCTAATCACTTGGCTTCTAGAAAAGTCTCCTCCTCCCTGGTCCTAACAACAACTGGACAGACTTAGGGTTAAACCTGTTTCTGAAGACCATGAAAATATAATGAATAATTGCAGACCCCTGTGTGTTGCTATCAATTTGTATGATAGTCCAGTGACTTCAGAAGAAGAAATGGCAGCTATTGCTACTTTTCAGCTCCAGAGGTGAAGAGGTAATAAGATATTTAGTGATGAAGATGGCAGGCCAGAGCTAAAGAAAAGAACATAACCCCTGAACCAGAAGAGGGTTAGTGCCGGTTGCTGGAGTCGCCAGCAGTTGGCCAAACAAGAGAAAATGAAAGAGAAGAAAAGAAAGAGAAAGGAAAAAAAAAAAAAAAGAAAGAAAAGAAAGATATGGGGAAAGAATAAAACAAAGTATCAACCTCAGTTGGAGCTCCAGCCACAGATGTATTTTGTGATACCTGGGTGATGATTAATTGTGTCACCCTGTTGTCAGGCAGATTTTCACCCAAACTTCCTATGTCCTAAATCAATTCGAAAAAACCCTCATCTCCAGATTTTACTGGGATTTTTTCAAGTTCTTTCCCAAGCTCGTGACTTGGAGCTCCCACTCAAGTCTGCTCCCTGTGCCCTTGGAGTAACGATTTACAGTGAGCTGCTTGGGCTCAAGTTTCCCCCCTAGAAGAAAGCCTTGTCAACACAGAAGCTCCTCCCCAGCCCATAATTCCAGCTGTTTTATGGTTCTTTCCCTGCAAGGCATAAGAAGAGCAGGACCATTAGTAAAATCCTAGATCAACATAAGCACTCCAGGATTTAGAAACATAGAGTTCTGCAGACTTCCAGCTGGAGAAGAACTCATTACTCTCAACATGCTTTACCCAGGAGAACCCTGAGGCGTCAGAGAACAGCGACTTGTCCCAAATCAAATGCTAATAATGACTGAGCAGCTCCAGGGTGCAGTGAGGGCTGTTTGTTGCTTTTTCTTATTTGCTTTTATTTTGTTTTGAATGAAGAGCTTTCCTACTGACCCTCGTGTTCATAACAACAATGGTCTAACACTTAGTGGGCCGTTCCTATGTACCAGACACCATTTGAAATGCATAGATTAATTATTTAAATCCCAGGATGATCCTGTGATCTCTGCTTTCCCAGTTAGGGATGCAGAGATCTAGAACAGAGGCGGGTAGAGAGGTAATCGAGACTTGCCTAAGGTCATGGGCATCAGCATTCATGAAGATTTAGGAAACTGAGAGAATGGTACAATTGCTAACCGCCATGGGAGCAAAAGAGAGAAAAGTTGGAAGGAAAATAGAGTCTGTGCTAAATTCTAACCAGAAATGTACATTGTCAGAATCTGCTTCTGACACCACTTGTCAGAGCCTGGGACTGGCCAGGTCTTGGGACCAGCTTAGGTAGGTTCCAGACACGGACCACTAAGCAACCTTACTCAGAAACAGTTTCTCTTAGGTCTTGAGGGCTATCTGCTTTAGCTGGAGAGAGAGAGAGACAGTATCTTAGAGAGAGTAAAGCAGTCTTCTTAGAACAGATAGATCTTAGTCTTTAGCAGAGCTTGGTAATCTTCAGCAGAGAGACGCCGTGCTGGCGTTCTGCAGGCAGGAGAGGAGAGAGAGTCAGAGTAAGCAAGTCCATGACAGACTGCGCATGCTCCCGACTGCCTTCTCCTCCAGCCTAATATAAGGCTGATCTCGTGCCTCCAACACCACAGGTGTAGAGACTGCCCATTCACCAATGCTGTCGTCTCACGAGCTCTCTCATGCTTGTTAGAACTAAATTTCTCTCCATGCCCTTTTCACCAAGCTGTTCCATTACAGGTATTTCTTATAACTCACTCCTCCTAGCCATAGGCTATATGGGCTGCTACAGTACATATCTGTAGAGTGTCATACGTGTCTGCTACTACAAGGGCATGTGATCTAGCATTTTGTCAGAGGTGGTGAGCTGTAGGTGGCAGTGTAGGGCAGGCCAGCTGCACTGGCACATAGTAAGTGCTTAGTGCACCTGGGGAGAATTGAAATTGGTATGGGGTGTGATTGATAGTCCTGAAGACCCCAGCTCAGGGGCCACTCCATGCAGAGAAATGATTCTCTTCAAAGTGATTTGAGGACCAGGCATGTGGCTCACACCTGTAACCCTAGCACTCTGAGAGGCCAGGTGGGAGGACTGTTTGAGCTCATGATTTCTGGACCACCCTAAGCAAGAGCAACACCCTTCTCTACTAAAAATAGAAAAATTAGCTGGGCGTGGTGGTGAATGCCTGTAGTACCAGCTACTAAGGAGGCTGAGGTAAGGGGATTGCTGGATCCCAAGCGTTTGAAGTTGCTCTGAGCTATGATATTGCCACAACACTCCAGCCAGGAAGTAGAGTGAGAGTCTGTCTCCAAAAAAAGATGATTTGAGGTCATTTTGCCCCTGTAGGTCAAGACATACATGTCTAAGTATTTCTCTTGGCGTGGGATATTTTTTTTATGGTTCAAGGAGAATCTTGTGCTCACGTTCACCCCCTCTAGTCTAGATTCTGTGGTGACACGCACTGTAAAGCATTTGATCCCTCACTCAGTGGAATTCATAGTGTAAGTGCCCGGCTGCTCAACTCATCATTGTTAAGTATCAAAGAATCTGTTTTCCAGAAACACCATCTCTCTGTCATGATTTCCTGTGTCCCTTGGTCCTCACAACGCCTCCCGAGAGCCAACTCCTCCCAGACTATCTGAGCGAGGGCTGCGCTCTACACACTCAACTCTGCGTCTTGTGGATTTGTTTTCCACCATCACAGTGAGGACCAGTCATTCTTTTGGAAATGCTTGAAAACCATTCTAGAAACAGTCCTTCATGTGTCACGTTCATTCCAAAAGTTAACACAGAGCCTGGTACATTTATATTATGTATTTATTTAGCAAGACTCTAAGCACCATCTGCATTTCTGTAATCCTACTAACAACCTCCCATTCTTATTATTCTGTGTTTTACAGATGAGGAAACTGAGGCATGGAGAGATTAAGTAACTTTTGTGCCCAAAGGTACAAAACTAGTGTTTTCAAACCCACGTAGGCTGGTGCTGGGTGGGTTTTTAACCATTCCTTTAAACCAGTGGTTCTCAACCTTCCTAATGCTGCGATGTATTTTCAGAGTTACAAAGGGGTCGCAATCCACAGGTTGAGAACCGCTGTTTTAAACAAATACGTACACAATCAAGTCTTACGTGTTGAACATGTGAATACATGAAAGAAATGTGAACGTAATTAAAGAGCTGAGGATAAAACGTCTCCCGACTACTGTGTCACTTCTGACATCTAGATCTGTATTTGTCTCCACCTTGAATCTTTTGATCTTTTTGTGAGGTCTTCTTGAAAATGTATCTCTCTTTTGAAAATTTTTCTAATGCAGTTTAAAAAAAAAAAAACACTCTGACCTGGAGTCCCAAGGAAATCTATTTATTAGATGAAAAGAGAACCCAGCCAACACCCACAAGCATCAGCTCTCGTTAGATAGACCCGTTCTCAAGAGGACAGCCAAACTTGCCTGCTGGATGTTATGCTGACTGTGTGGTGGGCAAAAACCCGGCTTCCCATTCCCACCCCAAGCCTGTGGCTGCTACCTTGTTTGGAAAAAGAATCTTTGCAGATAAAGTGAAGCCACGTGTGATGAAGAGATCATCCTGGATTATTCACATGGGGCCTGAATCCAATGACAAGTGTCCTTAGAAAAGACATATGGAGAGGAAGAAGCCAGGTGGATATGGAGGCAGAAATTGGATTGATGAGTGCACAGGACTAGGGATGTCTAGAGCCACTGGAAGCTGGAAGAGGCAGGAAGGAGCTGCCTCTCAGAGCCTCCAGAGGGAGCAAAGCCTTGGCAACACCTTGATTTCAGAATTCTGGAAGCCAGAGGTGTGAATTGATTTCTGTTGCTTTAAATCACCCAGATCGTGGTAATTTGTTATGGCAGCCACAGTAAATGAACAGACTGACACTTGGAAATTGCGCTGACTGACTCTTAGTCTCATTCATAAGGCTTTTGTGAGACTGTTTTGATTCACCTCTCTTCCGTAAATGGGCGGTAAAGGGTATGAACAATAGCTCACCATAGACATCTTGAAATGCCTTTTTATTTTCCGTTTGGTTACTCTAACTCAGTGGTTCTCAACCTTCCTAATGCCACGACCCTTTAATCCAGTTCCTCATGTGGTGGTGACCCCCAACCATAAAATTATTTTTGTTGCTACTTCATAAATGTAATTTCACTACTGTTATGAATCATAATGTAGAGATATCTGATAGGCAGGAGTTGCGACCCACAGGTTGAGAACCACTGCTCTAACTTGACTATGTGTATGTATGTGCAGATTAAACCCAGAAGTTGTAAGGTGTTTACCAATAGGTGTTAAATCTTAAGTCTTCCTTGAAAAAAGTCTTGAAGTTTTAAAAACATTCAATACCTTAGGGTGCCAAATTCCTAAGAAAGCTGAACAGTGAGTTTGAAAGTGGCTAGTGGAAAACGAGCCTGTTATACTCAGCCCCCACCAACAGGGGGCTCTCAGCCCCTTCCACCATCAGAGACCTGCCCTCTAACTGCCTGCTTAGAATCTGGTTGAGAAGAATTGGGGTTGGGGAGGCAGCTAGCAGGAATGCCTCAAGAGAATTTTTAGAAATCACTGGAGAAATTTTGTAATAAAATTATAAACAAAATAATTGCTATTCCTTACATTAACAGCCTTTGAGCTACCCAGTCTATGAGGCTATCCTGATTCTGCAAGCAGGTGAGACAGAAGGTACCTGACAGTCCTCTAGGACAGGGGCTCTTAAACTTCAGCACAAATCAGAAACACATGGAGGGAGGTCTTATTAAAACCCTTGCAGGCCTTTCCATCTGAATTTCAGAGAAAGAAATCTGAAGTGGGGTCCAGAAATTGGCGTGTCGAACAAGTAACCAGATGCCGATTGATGCTGGGGTTCCAGACACCACACTTGGAGAACCACTGGTCAGATGTACAGGGAGCTAATTAAACTGGTTGGCTTGTTGACAATGATTTGGGATCCTTCTTGTACCCTGAGAGTAATATCACTACAGGTTTTTGTGCTGAAGCCCTCAGGATATTGTTTGCAGCAGATAAGTCTATTTGATGACAACTTTGGTGCCGATGACTTTCTGTGACACATGCTCCTGCAAGCCTTTGTGTCTTAATCAAACAGGGCACACCTGCTCAGTGCTTTCATGTACGTTGACTAAGCCATTAATCCTCCCTAGACGCAGCACCTGCAGTAGCTTTCTGCTTACAGACCCCATAGGGAATCTTTCTGTCCCTATCAAGCCATTCTATAATACTGGAGTGGACGGAGACCCCAAGCTAAATAGGTAATGATCCAAGTGCCTGGATTAACATTTTTCCTAGGTCACTCTCCTTGCTGGCTCTGTCAGATGGAAACTAACATCTCTCTGCTTCCTTGCAAGCTTATTGACGGGAATTCTTATGAAAATGCTCCGATGTTTATGTGACTGGAGCTCTAGCTGCTGAGCTCGGCACCTGTAGCTTAGCAGCTAGGGCACCAGCCATATACATCAGAGCTGGCAGGTTCCAACCCAGCCTGGGCCTGCCAAACCACAATGACAACTACAACCAAAAACTAGCCGGGTGTTGTGGCTGGCGTCTGTGGTCCCAGCTACATAGGAGGCTGAGGCAAGAGAATCACTTAAGCCTAAGAGTTTGAGGTTGCTATGAGCTGTGATGCCACGGCACTGTACCAACGGCAACAGAGTGAAACTCTGTCTCAAAAAAAGAGAAAAAAATGGTCTTGTAGCTATGTATTTCTAAATAATCAACTAAATTTTGTGAAGATATTTGATACAACATAAACTGTTCCCCAAATTTCTTACAAGTGAGCTTTGTTATTTCAAACCAGCAAACCTCATGCGATGGTGATATTTTTTGAGATGGCGAGAAAGATCAGAATGATTCCTGATGCTTCTTAAGATACAGTCTGAGCCTTGATTTTATTTCCTCTCGTATCCAAACCTTGGTGAACTGAGAGGGAAGATTTAAGTTGCATTTGTGGGGATCACAGAAACAGCCTTGAGCCGTGGATGGCCGCAGAGGAAGTGTCCCCCCTGGGAAAGGGAGAGGTGCTGGAGACCTGTGATGTTACTTTGGGGTTTGGACACGGAGGATTTTCAACCCCGATGTATATGTATTCTAATTTAAAATACCACAAGGAAGAAAAAAAAAAAGATGTTCCCATGGAAACATGTTCTGAAGGCCAGCTCCTCTGTCTTATTATCATATCTTATTTAAATATTTCCTGGACTCAATTTAAACTCAATTCCTCCGTGTGACTTCTATTTTCAGTGGCCACGGGTGAAGCATCACATCTGGTCAGAGGTTTTCTTGAAATAAATGTTTTAATTGTAGGCAGGTCCATCGATTTCCATACGTCTGCCTGTGTTTACAGTAGCGGCAAATCTAATATCACGCGAAAATTTCATTAGCATGCATTTCCAGATCTCTGATTAAGAATTTGACGTTGGCTGAACTTAACATTCCTTCAGGAATCGGAGTAGACACCTGCCTGCAGCTGGATGTGGTGCCATTTGTCACGAGGTGCGCTAATCGTATTCCACAGGGTTCCAGAGACCATTGCTGGGCTGCAGTACCAGATCCACAGAGACCGACCTCCCAGGCACCTTCCTTTGACTTGCGATTTTATCAAAGTGACATGGCCTTCCTTATTCCTTTCATTCTCAAGAAAATTCTGAGTTCCTTGATGTTCCCTGTGTTTCTATACCGGCTCCTTTATTTCAGGCTATGTTCCATACCAGCTTTCATCTCTTTTTCCTTATTTACCCCTTTTCTGAAGATGGTGATTTGAGAGCCTACAGTGGCAACTTAGGGGTTCTCCAACAATTTAAAAAACTAATTAAACCTTTGGAACCTAATTTATTGGAATACATGGCACCTGGGAGAGTTGAACTTCCTTTCTCAGAGTGTCAGAATTCCCATCATTTTATTCGTATGGATTTGTTGAGATGGTTTTGAAGAGAACCTCATTCCTTGTAAGTGTGGAAGCACATGTGTCTTAGATAGTAGGCAGAAATGTTTGAACTCTCAGTATCTCAGCCAGAACTAGCTGCCCTAGACTTTTACGGAAACCAGAAGATGTACTCTGGAGCTAATAAAGCAAAATCTTCAAGTCCCTTCATGGCGGCTCCTGAGGGAAAGGGGAGTGATGGCATTCATATTCATAATTTTGTATTGATTTCATTAAGGCGAAATTATCTAAGCTTAGTCTAAGTCTATTATCTAAGTCTCCACAAAGTCTGTTCCTGCCTGATTGGAATGATTTAAAACATAAATTTCATAAGAAGACCTTTTGGTCACAGCTTGCTTCTAGAGTAGAAGGGGTTGCTCCTTGAGGTGGTGGTCTGGATGGTCACTGTGGTGTGTGGCTCTGCAGACAAATGCATTCTGATCCCAGCATCCATATGTCGAGAAGAACAGCAACAGGGGAATGGATTGCGAGTGCAGGGTCCCATGGCATCCATCAGTTTTGATGCAGTGGCCAGTGGTGCCTCCATTCAGAGTGGTGCCTCCTCACAGCCAGGCTGTGTGTTAACTGGCCTCTCCCAACAATTCCATCAGTCGCTGGGGTCAGGGGAGGAGCGCAGTGATCTTTATGTGGCTTTTCTATATTGTCAAACATACTCAGAGGACTCCACTCACCTCACTTTTTGACTTTTCCCACTGGTTTTTGCAAACTGGTGCAAGTCACTAAGCCAGCCACAGAGCACGGGGAGCTACTTTGTCATCTCCACAGTGGGCTGGTGCTAGAAGCCGATCCATTCACAGTGGGCTGATGCCAGAAGCCGATCCATTCACAGTGGGCTGATGCCAGAAGCCGATCCATTCACAGTGGGCTGATGCCAGAAGCCGATCCATTCCCAGAGGGCTGATGCCAGAAGCCGATCGGTTCACAGTGGGCTGG